>NC_080169.1:43106855-43406855 GCF_950295315.1 Erinaceus europaeus | reverse complement strand
AAAGATTTTTAAAGTTCTGCTTGTTTAATTGCTATAAGATGATTGCAAACAGAGGTTTTAAAATTGAAAGACACTTCCTGATCTTATGAAGCAGTAATGAAAAAACATCTAATGTTTTTAAACAGTTAATGCTTTTTTTTCAAATAGCATTGACTGTATAATATAGCATTTTTCAGGAAGAGCTATAGATGTAAATTTATAGGAAGAGCTATAGATGTAAATTAAATTAAGATACAAAACTTAATAACACTAGTTTTGTTAAGTACATATTGGAATAGTTCTTTGTCATTTATTTACATAGTTTTCAAAACAAGACTCTTGCACATACTGAAAGAAAAGCTATCCTAAAGCATCTTTACACTAAGTCTAAGACTATACTTTCAGGGATCATTTCTATAGTTCTTTACATTAAGTCTAAACTGAAGTCACTTTTCAATTCACTATTATCAAGGTTTATCTTTTCTTCTTTTTGAATATTTTATCTACTTATTTGATAGATACAGAGAAAAACTGAGGAGGAGAGATATGGAGAGAGACAGAGATAGAGAGAAAGAGAGAGACATCTGCAGCACTGCTTCATCAGTACTTGTGAATGCCCAACCCTCCTCCAGGCCAATCCCTGCAGGTGGGAGCTGAGGACTCATTGTAACATGCATTCTATCTATCTGTGGAACCAACACTTAGCCCGGGTTTATGTTTTCTTAATACATTATGTTCGGTAGCAGCAAAAGTGATAGTGACACAAGATTTCTTGAAAAAAAAAGAAAAGAAAAGAAAAAAGTACCTTTCCTACTCCTTGTCTTCAGGATCCCTCCCCCCCCAGGGTATACTATTGGACTCTTAATTGCCCTAGAAGACATCAACGAAGGAGTCGGGTAGTAGCGCAGTGGGTTAAGCGCAGGTGGTACAAAGCGCAAGGACAGGGGGAAAGATCCCGGTTTGAGACCCCGGGTCCCCACTTGCAGGGGAGTCGCTTCACAAGCGGTGAAGCATGTCTGCAGGTGTTTTTCTCTCCCCCTGTCTGTCTTCCCCTCCTCTCTTCATTTATCTTTGTCCTATCCAACAATTACATCAGTAACAATAATTACAACAATAAAAACAAGAGCAACAAAAGGATATAAATAAATAAATGTTTTGAAAAAAATTAAAAAATAAGAAGATATCAATGAAAGGTTTAAGCAAACAACCAGGGTAAAATTTTTTTCCTTTTTCAAATGGTCCTGATTTAATTTTTTTTTTGTAAGACATTTAATAGGAATAGCATCTATGCCATCACTGAGGTTTGTTTTTAATACACAGACTGTAAATTACAGTAATTCCAAAAATGACTAAGGATTAAACAGATGTGTCTTTTTGACAACGGAAGATGCTATTGATTTGTTAGTGAAACACAATTTTCAGGTGCTAACCCCATGACAAGTACTTTGCAGATAGAATCTCATCTTATGAGTTGAAAAAAAAAAAAAGACTAAAAAATGGGTGAGTCTTAACAATTTAAATAAGATAGCCCTGGTAACTTTTTAAAATTTAAGGTGTTCAGCTTCTTACCACTATGGCATTTATAATAAAACAAATTCTAGAGCATACTAATTGCACTGACAAGAAGCAAATGAACACTTCTTATCCAATCTTACCTCTTAAAAAATATACTAATCATAGAAATATATTAGAGTATCTACTTTAACTACATGAAAAAGAAAGGACTTATATTGTGAGAAACAGAATTAGAGAAGTGTATCCTTCCTTTATTAAAGTTGCTATATTCAAACTTACATGGTCTCTTAATTTTTTAAATTGCAGAATATAATTAATTAATGTAAAATTTAATGTTATTATTTGGATTAGTAAGTGAAAGAAACATAGAATATAGTAGGAGGTCAATGTCAGATATTTTAATAGTTATTTTCTAAGATTTTATTTAATATTAATGTCTTTTCTTTATTTGTTTATTGGATAGGAACAGAGAAACTGATATGAAAGGGAGAGACAGAGAGACAGGAAGAGAGAGAGAGAGAGAGAGACCTGCAGCACTGCTTTACAACTTGTGAAGCTTTCTCTCTGCAGGTGGGAACCGGGTATTTGAACCCAAGTCCTTGCACATGGTAATATGTGCACTCAACAGAGTCCTCCACCATCTGACCCCTAGATCTTATAAAAGTAAGTATCAGAAAAGTTAAACATAAATAAGGAAAATGTGGTTCAATAACTAGCAACTCTGACATGGAAGATGACCTAAGAAATTTGAGATTTGATTAAGTCACAAACAAAGCCACATCACTTTTCTTATAACTAAGTACATTCATCTGTTCAGCAAATAAATTGGTAGGAAGTTTGTGAGAATTTAACTGCAACTTAGAATCATTTATGTGATGCTGAACATGAAACCAATATCCGAATAACTTATATTAAATAGCATTTCATTAATGTTCCCTGCTTCATGAAGGTGAAAACATCTACCACATATCATATTTTGTCCTCCAACACACAGCTCACTGACCCCAGCAGCCACTGAAAAGAAGTTGAGAATTTGTACAGGAACAAATTGAAAAAGAAAAAAAAAAAAACAACTAGTATAGCCACAGGCCCTTTGGAATGTAACTAAAATATGCCTACTAGCTACCTACAAAATGAAGGACCCCCCCCCCCAACTCTTCATCTGCATTATTCCAGCCTTTAGGTCTATGATTGTACAACAATTTGTTTGGCTTTGTATATTAACTCTCTTTCCAACCACCAGATTCCAGATGCTAGCTAGCATGATGCCGACCAGACCTCCCTGGAGAGACAATCCCACCAATATGTTCTAGAGCTCTGCTTCCCCAGAACCTTTCCCCATGGGGAAAGAGAGAAACAGGCAGGAAGTATGGATCAACCTGCCAATGCCCATGTTCAGCAGGGAAGCAATTATAGAAGCCAGACCTTCAACATTTTGCATCCCACAATGACCTTGAGTCCATAGTCCCAGAGGGTTAAAGAATAAGAAAGCTACCAGGGGAGGGGATGGAATGCAGAGTTCTAGTGGTGGGAATTGTGTGGAGTTGTGCCCCTCTTATCCTACGGTTTAGTCAATGTTTCCTTTTTATAAATAAAAAATTTTAAAAAGAAAACAAATTCTAGAGCATACTAATTGCATTGGCAAGAAGCAAATGAACACTTCTTATCCAATCTTACCTCTTAAAAAATATACTAATCATAGAAACATATTAGAGTAGTACCTACTTTAACTATATTTGTACATTTAATAGTAAAACTACTAATCTACCAAAAATGTGCTTCTTTCCCAATTGTCAGTATGAAGACATACATACTTAAACCAGTGATTTAAAAGCTCGGAGTTCTTTTTAAACTCTGAGTTCTTTTTTACATTGGGATTGACTGGATTACTTTGAAAAAAAATGATAATAAAATTACAACAGCATGATTATAACATATATTCCTCTGCAGCACAACATGTGAAGGAATTGCAAGATTTAACTGGGAAGTTTACAAACATAAAGATTATTTTCTTGCCCCAATCTATACTAATGCTTTGTCAGCATTTTGTTTTGATATCAGGATCCTGACACACATAAGCTATGATGTAGTCTTAATTATAACAAGATAATAGTAAGTTTGAAAACATCATCATCATGTTTTGGAATTAATTTTATGTTAGATAAATTGGTAAATATAGTAATCATTTTTTAATTTATGGCCAGGTTTTAGATATCTGGAAATATTTTGGTAATAATGGGGAAATTATAAAATTTGATTCATGACCAAATTTGTGAGATATATTTTTGAAAATTTTCTTACATATAAAATATTACATGGTGGTGCGAAGCGCAAGGACCAATGTAAGGATCCCTGTTCTAGTCCCTGGCTCCCCACCTGCAGGGGAGTCGCTTCACAATCAGTGAAGCTGGTCTGCAGGTGTTTATCTTTCTCTCCCGCTCTCTATCTTCCCCTCTTCTCTCCATTTCTGTCTTTCATAGCTAACAATGATGACATCAATAACAACAACAATAATAACTACAACAAAAAAACAAGGGCAACAAAAGGGAAAATAAATATATAAAAAATTATAAAATGTATGCTTTATACTAAAATTATTAGACTTCTTATTATTCTATTAATGAAAAAATTATAAAAACATGATAAAACTATACTTTGTAAATAAACTTCCATAATCATATAAAATGACAACTATTATATGAAACATCTGACAACTTAAAAGGGAGCTTTTGCTCATCACATTGTTGCCTGTGAAGCATTCTTACATATGAAGAGCTAGAACTCAAATTCAGGTCCTTGCACATTGTAATGTATGTGCAGAATTGTGTGAGCCACCACTCCCCTCCCCCCCTAAAAAAAAACTTTTTTAGGTTGAATTTGAAGAGTTATGGTATTTCTGTTTTGGCATTTAATGTACTTATCTTGTCATTTTGTTGTTGTTGCATCTTTTTCTTTGTTTTGCTTTTTTACTAATATGGATATCCCTGGGCTTCTGTGTCCATACAATCATTAAATTCTTTCCTGTGGCCATTATTTTTCCTTCTCTACCATTTTTTCCCCCCAGAGCACTGCTCAGCTCTGGCTTATGGTGGTGCTAGGGACTGAACTTGGAACCTATGATGCCTCCAGCATGAAAGGCTTTTTGCATAACCATTATGCTAACTCTCCAGCCCCACCCTTTTTGATAGGTATGAGGGAGAGAGAGAGAGAGAGAGATTGAGATACACACCTGCATTTCTTTTCTGATTATCTTGAGGCAATTAGAGAACTGAAAGCTGAAATAGTTGAACTGAGGAAAGAAGCTGAGGGAAGGAAAAGCAGACTAACAGAAGCAGAAAACAGAATTAGTCAGACAGAGGATGAGTTAGAGAAAATGAAGAAAGAGGTGAAAGAGCTCAAGAAAAGATTGAAAGACACTGAAAACAACAACAGAGACATATGGGATGATCTCAAAAGAAGTAACATTCAAGGGAGTCGGGCTGTAGCACAGCAGGTTAAGCGCAGGTGGCACAAAGCACAAGGACCGGCATGAGGATCCCGGTTCGAGCCCTGACTCCCCACTTGCAGGGGAGTCGCTTCACAGGCGGTGAAGCAGGTCTGAGGTGTCTATCTTTCTCTCCCCCTCTCTATCTTCCCCACTTCTCTCCATTTCTCTCTGTGCTATCCAACAACTACGACAACAATAATAACTACAACAATAAAACAACAAGGGCAACAAAAGGGAATAAATAAATTAAATAAATATTTTTTAAAAAAAGAATAACATTCGTATAATTGGCCTGCCAGAGGAAGAAAGAGAGGAAGGGGAAGGAAATATTCTAGAGGAAGTTATAGAAGAAAACTTCCCAGACCTTAACAACAGAAAGGATATTAGGAATCAAAAGGCCCAGAGAGTTCCAAACAGAATCAACCCAGACATGAAGACACATCATAGTCACAATGAGAAGAAATAAGGATAAAGAAAGGATCCTAAAGGCTGCAACAGAGAAACAAAAAGTCACATAAAGGGGGAAAACTCATAAGACTATTAGCAGACTTCTCCACTCAAACTCTAAAAGCCAGAAGAGAATGGCAAGATATCTATTGAGCCATGAAAGAAAAAGGGTTTCAACCAAGGATAATATATTCTGCTAGACTTTCATTCAGACTAGAAGGAGGGATCAAAATCTTCTTAGACAAACAACAGTTAAAGGAGGCAACCATCAACAAACCGGCCCTGAAAGAGGTTCTAAAAGACCTCTTATAAACAAGAACATCAGTATTATACTTGCAATATATCAGAGAAAAAGAAAAATTTGTTCAACAATGGCACTACAATACATTAAATCCATAATATCAGTAAATGTCAATGGCTTAAATCACCCAACAAAAGGCATAGGGTGGGGTGCTGGATCAGAAAACATAGCCCAACAATATGCTGCTTGCAAGAATCCCATCTGACACAACAAGATAAACACAGACCTAAAGTGAAAGGATGGAAAACTATCAGGCTAACAGACCACAATAAAAAGGCAGGAACAGCCATTCTCATCTCAGACACAGTAGATTTTAAATTAAATAAAGTAATAAAATATAGGCAAGGACATTACATAATTATTAGAAGATCAACCAAACAAGAAGACTTAACAATTATTAACATCTATGCACCCAATTAGGGACCATCTAAATACATCAAGCACCTACTGAAAGAACTTCAAAAATACATTAATAGTAATACAATAATAGTGGGAGATACATTCTTTTCAAATCCACATAATACATACTCAAGGACAGACCACATGTTAGGCCACAAAGACAGCATTAACAAATTCAACAGCACTGAAATCATCCAAAGTATCTTCTCAGACCACAGTGGAGTAAAACTAACATTTAACAACAAACAGAAAATTATTAAAAGACACAAAATTTGGAAACTAAACCACATACTCTTTAAGAACCACTGGGTCAGAGAGTCACTCAAGCAGGAAATTCAAATGTTTCTGGAAACAAATGAAAATGAAGACACAACCTATCAAAATATTTGGAACACAGATAAAGCAGAATTGAGAGTGAAACTTATAGCCATACAATCACATATTAAACAACAAGAAAAAGCTCAAATGAACGAACTTACTGCACACCGCAAGGACTTATATGAAGAGGAACAAAGGAACCCTAAAGCAACCAGAAGGACAGAAATCACTAAAAATAGAGCAGAAATAAACAACTGACACCACAGAAATCCAGAAAATCATGCGAAACTTCTATGAAGAACTATACACCACTAAGCTAGAGAACCTGGAAGAAATGGAAGAATTACTAGAAATATTTGCCCTTCCAAAACTGAACCAAGAAGAACTACAAAAATTAAACGCACCAATCACAGACAAAGAAATTGAAACCATTATTAAGAATCTCCCCAACAATAAAAGTCCTGGACCAGATGGCTTCACAAATGAATTCTACAAAACTTTCAGAAATAGTTAGTACCCATACTTCTTAAGCTTTCCCATAAGATTGAAGAAGCAGGAATACTCCCTTCCACCTTCTATGAAGACAACATTACCCTTATAACAAAAGCAGATAGGGACACAACAAAAAAGGGAAACTACAGACCAATATCTCTGATGAACATAGATGCCAAAATATTAAACAAGATCTTGGCCAACTGGATACAACAACACATCAAAAAGATTGTTCATCACAACCAAGTGGGATTCATCCCAGGAATTCAAGGTTGGTTCAACATCCATAAGTCAATCAGTGTCATTCACCACATCAATAAAAGCAAAGCCAAAAACCACATGATTATCTCAATAGTTTAGAGAAAGCCTTTGACAAAATCCAACACCCATTCATGCTCAAAACTCTACAAAAAATGGGAATAGATGAGAAATTCCTCAAGATAGTGGAAACCATATATAGCAAACCTACAGCCAGCATCATACTCAGTGGATAGAAGCTGAAAGCATTCTCCCTCAGATCGGGGACTAGACAGGGCTGTCCACTTTCACCATTACTTTTCAACATAGTACTGGAAGTTCTTGCCATAGCAATCAGTCAAGAGAAGGAAATCAAAGGAATACAGATTGGAAGGGAAGAAGTCAAGCTCTCACTATTTGAAGATGATATGATAGTATACATAGAATAACCTAACAGAAAACTATTGGAAGTTATTAGGCAATATATCAAGGTGTCAGGCTACAAAATCAAGGTACAAAAATCAGTGCCATTTCTTTATGCAAACACTAAATCTGAAGAAGAAGACATCCAGAAATCACTCCCATTTACTGTTTCCGCAAAATACCTAAGAATACAGTTGACCAAAGAAGTGAAAGACTTGTATACTGAAAACTATGAGTCACTATTCAAGGAAATAGAAACTGATACCAAGAAATGGAAAGACATACCATGCTCATGGATTGGAAGAATAAATATCATCAAAATGAATATTCTCCCCAGATCCATATACAAATTTAATGCAATACCCATCAAAGTTCCACCAAGTTTCTTTAAGTGAACAGAACAAACACTACAATTATTTTTCTGGAACATGAAAACACCTAGAATTGCCAAAACCATCTTGAGGAAAAGAAACAGAAATGGAGGCATCACAGTCCCAAATCTCAAACTATATTATAAAGCCATCATCATCAAAACAGCATGGTACTGGAACAAAAATAAGCATATAGACCAGTGGAGCAGAATTGAAAGCCCATATCTAACCCCCCACACCTATAGACATCTAATCTTTGATAAGGGGGCCCAAAGCATTAAATGGAAGATGGAGGCTCTGGTCCTGGGAAAACTGGGTTGAAACATGCAGAAGAATGAAATTGAACCACTTTATCTCGCCAGAAAGAAAAATCAACTCCAAATGGATCAAAGACCTGGATGTTAGACCAGAAACAATCAAATACTTAGAGGAAAACATTAGTAAAACACTTTCCCACCTAAACCTCAAGGACATCTTTGATGAAATAAACCAAATTTCAAAGAAGACTAAAGCAGAAACAAACCAATGGGACTACATCAAACTGAAAAGCTTCTGCACATCCAAAGAAACTATTAAACAAACAATGTGACCCCCCCCCCCACACAGAATGGGATGAAATCTTCACATGCCATACATCAGACAAGAAACTAATCACCAAAATATATAAAGAGCCCAGCAAACTTAGCAAGAAAAAAGCAAATGACCCCATCCAAAAATGGGCAGAGGATATGAACAAAACATTCACTTCAGAGGAGATCCAAAAGGCTAACAAACATAGGTAAAACTGTTCTAGGTCACTACTGATTGTCAGAGACATGCAAATTAAGACAACAATGAGATACCACCTCACTCCTGTGAGAATGGCATAAATCAAAAAGGACAGCAGCAACAAATGTTGGAGAGGCCGTGGTGGGAATGTAAATTGGTCCAGCCTCTGTGGAGAGCAGTCTGGAGAGCTCTCACAAAGCTAGACATGGACCTTCCATATGACCCAGTAATTCCTCTCCTGGGGTTATACCCCAAGGACTCCATAACACCCAACCAAAAAGCGGTGTGTACTCCTATGTTCATAGCAGCACAATTCATAATAGCTAAAACCTGGGAGCAATCCAGGTGCCCAACAACAGATGAGTGGCTGAGAAAGCTGTGGTATATATACACAATGGAATACTATACAACTATCAAGAACAATGAACCCTGCCAGGATAGCCTGAGGGTGCTTCTTTCTGAGCAAGAGCTATCTGGGTTGGAGAGAACTCAACTGGAGCTGATCTAGTTTGCTGTGTGAGAGAGGGATCAGGAACTCATGCTGCTCTAACTTCGCAGGAGATACACTCTGGAACTCTCGGAGCAGGAAAGCAATATCCAAGTGTGTTTAATCAGAAGAGCAGCTGTATTTATACTCTCCAAGTAGGGTGGAAACAGGATGTGACATAGAGAGGGTGAGCGAAAATGGAGTAGTGGAAAATCATGGTGTGACAAGGACAGGGGAGGAGCCACCAATGGAGGGAGGGTGGTGCTTAGTGATTTATGTAAATAGACTGCAGCTTTGAGTGGGATCAAACCAATGCCATACGGACATGCTGGTGCTTAGTTAAGCAGGATTAGAGACTGAAGCCGGGGGGAGCTGGCATACTACCCAACAGAACCCACCTTCTCTGACCCATCTTGGACAGAGCTAGAAGGAATTATGTTAAGTGAGATAAGTCAGAAAGATAAAGATGAGTATGGGATGACCCCACTCACCAACAGAAGTTGAGAAAGAAGATCTGAAAGGGAAACTAAAAGCAGGATCTGTTAAATTGAATGTAGGCCACCAAAGTAAAAACTCTGTGGTGAGGGGGATGGTGGACATGTGGCTTCCTGGGCTGTTGGGGGGTGGGGTTGGATGGGTGGGATGGACACAGTCTTTTGGTGGTGGGAATGGTGTTTATGTACACTCCTAGTAAATTGTAGTCATATAAATTAATATGAGAGGGGGAAAATTAGTTGTATGTCGCTTAAAACACAGATTGAGTCTTTCTAATATATAGGTTGTATATTTGATATGCAGACTCTCTCAAAAGCCTAGACCAAGTAGATTAGAAGCAACCAGTGGCACAGCTATATAGGATACTATGTACTATACAGCAAACCCTAACAAAATGACTTTTCAAAGTTAACCCAATTACCAAATAATGTGATGATAACATTAACTATCCATTGTCTTTTTGAACCCTAAGACAGCAGGAACTCACATCTCCACTATAGAGCCCCTACTTCCCCCAGTCCTGGAACATTAGGATAGGGCCCACTTTCCCACATGCCTCTCCCAATTCATATCAAATAATATTGCATCAGCTGATCGTAACCTAATCAACGCAACGATTGTCACCTCAACATGCTTCAGCTCAGACTATGTCCAGAGACTTCAGGTGTGGAATGACAACCCTTTAGCTGCATCACTCTAGTGAGACCTTCCCTTTCATAGTATTCTCTAATTCCATCCCAGGTGGTTCGCTTCCTAACAAAGTCCCAAAACCTAGATATAGACCAGGTTCTGTGAGAGAGAGCATATGTTCATACGTATCCATAAACTAGTGCAAAATATATACCTGAAAGCAGAAGTACACTAGAGTTTGCAGTGAGTACCCCCCCCCCCAACACTTCCTCTCCATTATTCCAATCTTTGGGCCCATGATTGTTCAACAATTTGTTTGGCTTTGTATGTTAACTCTCTTTGCAGCCACCAGGTTCCAGATGCCATAAGTATGCCGGCTAGGCTTCCGTGGACTGAAGATGCCACCAATGTGCCCTGGAGCTCCCTAGAGACCCACCCTACTAGGGAAAGAGAGAGGCAGACTGGGAGCATGGACCGAGGAGTCAATGCCCATGTTCAGCGGGGAAGCAATTACAGAAGCCAGACCTTCCACCTTCTGCAACCCACAAGGACCCTGGGTCCATGCTCCCAGAGGGATAGAGAATGTGAAAGGTAACAGGGGAGGGGATGGGATATGGAGATTGGGTGTTGGGAGTTGTGTGGACTTGTACCCCTCCTACCCTATGGTTTTGTTAATTTTTCCTTTCTTAAATAAAAAATAAATTTAAAAAAATTATCTTTACTTAATGGATATAAAGACAGCTAGAAATCAAGAGGGGAATGGTGATAGAGAGGGAGAGAGACAGAGATACCTGTAGTACTGCATCACTACTCTCAGATCTTTCCCCCTACAGGTGGGGACCAGGGTCTCAAAACCTGGTCCTTGAACACTATAATATGTGGCTCAACCAGGTATGCTACCACCTACCCCCTAAATAAGCCTCTTTTTGCTTCTTGCAACATACTGTTTGTTGTGAATCCTTTCACAGACTTTCAAGACCAGCCATATGCAAACATAGCACTTGAAGAAATCTTTGGTATTATGGGTGCCTTTCCATCTCTATTTCAGTTTGAAAGAACCAAACTTGAGCAGTGAAGTACTAGTAACAAAACAAACAAAAGAAAATAAAAGAAAGAAAGAAAAAATTCACATAAATGAGGACTTGACTTTCTTTAATTCTTCTTGAATGTAGCTTGAAGTAATTGTATTAAGAGATAAGCCAAAAGTAGACACAGCATAATACTTACATTAGAAGGGATATGTAGTATAATTGAAATTCAAAAATATAATACTTCACTGATTTGGTGGGGAATAAAACTGAGAGTCACTGAGGTGAGTGTTGAAGGAGTTGGACTTTGACAAAGCAGAGATCTCAGAGGGCTAAGAAAATATTTAGATAGTAGCAGAAGAAAAGGTGAAGGTATCATATGTAGGTATGATCTTGGAGATTAGAAATGTTGATAGTCAACTGGAGTGCAGAGTTAACATAGGGAAGTAACTGACAACTAAAATTAAAAAGTACTGAACTCATGTTAAAAAGAGATTAATTAGTGTATTATGAATTTTAGTTTTTTAAAAATATTTATTTTATTTATTTATCCCTTTTGTTGCCCTTGTTTTATTGTTGTAGTTATTATTGTTCTCATTGTTGTTGGATAGGACAGAGAGAAATGGAGAGAGGAGGTGAAGACAGAGAGGGGGAGAGAAAGATAGACACTTGCAGACCTCCTTCACCTGCTTCACCTGCTTCACTTGCAGACCTGTGAGGCGACTTCCCTGCAGATGGGGAGCCAGGGCTCCAACCTGGATCCTTATGCCAGTCCTTGCGCTTTACGCCACCTGCGCTTAACCTGACTCCCGAATTTTACCTTTAATTATGAATTTTAGCTTTAATTACAGTTTTAAGGTGCACGTGCTTTTTCTGCTACTGCTGCGGAGATTCCTTTGATAAAAGGTTGCTGTGTGAAAACACAGTGGCAATTCCATGATTAGGGCAACTGATGGCAGAATATGAGTGACATAGAAAGAGTTGGGGCTGGGAGGTAGCTCACATGGCAAAGCTCAAGGACCAGTGTGAGAATCCTGGTTCAAACCCTGGTTCCCCATTTGCAGGGCAGTTGCTTCACAAGTGGTGATGCAGGTATGTGGGTATCTATCACCCCCCCCCCATCTTCCCCTCTCTGTCACCCTCATTTCTGGGTTTCTCTCTGTCCTATCCAACAACAGCCATAACAACAACAAAAATGGACAAAATGGCTGCCAGGAGCACTGGATTCATAGTGTAGGCACTGAGTCCCAGCGATAATCCTGGAAGAAAAAAATAAATAAAAAAAGAGCAAGCTTAGCCTCAGAAGTTTTTACAGCAGCATTCTTACCCCTCAACACTCCCTTTTGTTACTTCCAGAAAGAAGTGGAAGACTTCCCACTGTGGAGTTGCCATAAATCCTGTTGATAATAGGCAGAAACAGATGTTGTTAAAGCCAATAGAAGATGAGCAAATGATAGTATTTAGCTAGAAGTCACAGTTATGTGTACATATTCTAGGCTTTTCCAATTCCTCCAAGAAATGTACTCATTGAGAATTAAAATTACTTAGCTTTAAAAACTGAACAAGCTAAAAATAAAAATACTTCCCTCTTCAATGTTTTACATTTCAAGATGTGATTTTTTTTTTTTAAAGACTACTCATTTGAGAACAAACTGGCATAGTTCTGTTTTAATTTGGATCTACTCTCTGCCAAGTATAAAGGCACACTAAATTTTGGCTATGGAATTGTAATATCGTGTAACTTTAAACTGTAGAGTTACTCATTGCTTTCTAAGTTAACTAAACTATGGAGAATTAACCGAAATTATTATTGTTAGTAGAAAACATTCTGAAAAGAATTTTTCCTTCCTAAATCAAGTTTTCAGAAAAGTGAGGGTTTAAAAAAATTAACACCATTTTAGACTTTTTAATTCAAGTTAAACATATTACTATTTGTATGAAAAATATACCTCACTAAGTGTTAAGAGTTAGTTTCCTTCTGAAACTCCTAACATAATTTTAAATTAGTTTTCGGGACTTCTCTTGACAATTAGACAGCACAGAGAGGATTAACTATTAACTCTAAGTATTGTAAAATGATAATAATGTATTGCTAGTTTTACTTAAACAAATTAAAGTCTAGGAGGTAACATACACATATATAAATTAAATTTTTAAATGTAAAGTACTTTTACTAATCTATGTGTTATCTTCAGTTGCTATCATTTATGATTTGATTTTCAAATGGCAGTGTTTCATGAAGAAGAATTTCATTGTCATTTTTGTTTTATGCTCATATTGGGCTACATATAATTACTCTACAAAAGACTATGAAGTAGGAAGAAATTACATCCCAATTTGTTGTTGTTGTTGTTTGTTTGGTTTAATCTTGGACTTACCTCAGAATTACATTAGCATGCTACTAATGCTTTCCCCCCATAATCAGTGAGAAGAAATTGTTGAAATGATGTTACATTACTCTGAATACTTAGGAATACATTTTATGCAGTCAAGCATGTTTTTATATATAAGCACATTCAATATTCAAGATGAAAAAAATCAGATAATTAACACTAGTATATTATTACCATTTAAACCTCTTACCCATCAAACTTTTCACCTGTCTCAAAAATGTTTTTTATAGCAAAAGTATCTAGTTCATTATCAAATAATGCATTTTGATATCATGTTTTTTATTAGCTTTTATTGATTGGATACAGATAGCCAGAAATTGAGAGGGAGAGGGAGGAGGTGATAGAGGGGGAGAGAGACACCTACAACACAGCTTCACCACTTAAAAAGCTTTCCCCCTGCTTTTTTTGAGGACCAGGGACTCAAACCCAGATCCTTGCATATTGTAACTTGTGCCCAATCAGGTGCGCCAACACCTGGCCCCTTAGATATCATGTTATTATTAGTCTCTTTCAAATGAATAGTTCCTCTGTCTCTAATTTTACAGTGTGTATTGATGTATTTTTGGAGTTCTTTGAGTAGGTGCTTGATGTATTTAGATGGTCCCTCATTGGGTGCATAGATGTTAATAATTGTTAAGTCTTCTTGGTTGATTGATCCTCTAAAATATTATGTAATGACCTTGCCTACCTTTTATTACTTTATTTAATTTAAAATCTATTGTGTCAGAAATGAGAATGGCTGTTCCTGCCTTTTTTTGTTGTCCATTAGCCTGTATGAGTTTTCCATCCTTTCACTTTATGTCTGTGTTTATCTTGTTGTGTCAGATGGGATTCTTGCAAGGAGCATATGGTTGGGTTATGTTTTCTGATCCATCCTCCCACTCTGTGCCTTTTGATGGGTGAGTTTAAGCCATTGACATTTACTGGTATTATGGATTTAATGTATTGTAGTGCCATTATTCAACAATTTTTTATTTGCTCTGATATATTGCAAGTACTACAGCTATGTTTTTGTTTATAAAAGGTCTTTTAGTACCTCTTTCAGAGCAGGCACAGTGATGGTTGCCTCCTTTAACTGTTGTCTGTCTGATAAAGTTTTGATCCTTCCATCTAGTTTGAATGAAAGTCTAGCAGAATATATTATCCTTGGTTGAAACCCTTTTTCATTCATGGCTCAATAGATATCTTGCCATTCTCTTCTGGCATTTAGAGTTGAGTGGAGAAGTCTGCTAATAGTCTTATAGGTTTTCTCCCTGTATGTGACTTTTTGTTTCTCTCTTGCAGCCTTTAGGGTTCATTCTTTATCCTTACTTCTTTTCATTGTAACTATGATGTGTCTTTGTGTCTTCAGGTCTGGATTGATTCTGTTTGGAACTCTCTGGGCCTCTTGAATCTTAAAGTCTTGTATGTTGTTTAGGGCTGGGAAGTTTTCTTCTATAATTTCTCTAGAATGTTTACTTCCCTTTCCTCTCTTTCTTCATCTGGCAGGCCAATTATATGAATGTTACTTCTTTTGAGATCATCCCTTATGTCTCTGTTGTTGTTTTCAGTGTCTCTCAATCTCTTTTTGAGCTCTTTCACCTCTTTCTTAGTTTTCTCTAACTCATCCTCTGTCTGACTAATTCTGTTTTCTGCTTCTGTTAGCCTGCTTTCCCTTCCCTCAGCTTCTTTCCTCAGTTCAACTATTTCAGCTTTCAGTTCTCTAATTGCATCAAGGTAGTTAGTATTTTCTTTGATGGTCTCATCTGTTGTTTTCCTAATGCTGCTATTCCTTTCCTCCCAAGTTGTTTTCATTTCTGTGATTAATAAGTTTATTATTGCTTGCATGCTTTTGTTATCTATGGTTACTTCTGGCTGATTTGTAGTTTCTTTTAGGCTCTTCATTCATTGTAGTAGCAGTTTTATTTGCTCTTGATATAACCATTTTTTAAATAATGTTTCTTTTTTATTTTTATATTCTGTTATTCCTCAGTTGTGTTTTTAGTATAAGCCACACTATACTAAATACCTTTATGGCAAATGAAATCACCACCCTCAGAAATTACAATAGTAACTGAAGGAAGGATTGAAGCAGTTTAACTAATACCAGTTAGCCCAACAATGTCTCCAGTCCAAGAAAAAATAGCAACCAAATCCAAATGAACAAGAAAGAAAAAGGAAAAATGGGATAGCAGGAATAGATACAGTTATATACAAGATGCTTGGTATTATACAGCAAACCCTAACAAATGGACTTTTCAAGGTTAACCCAATTACCAAATAATGTGATGATAACAATAACTATCCATTGTCTTCTTGAACCCTAAGACAGTAGGAACCTCACATTTCCACTACAGAGCCTATATTTCCCCCATTCCTGGAACCTTAGGGTGGGGCCCACTTTCCTGCATGCTTCTCTCAATCCATATCAAATAATATTGCATCTGCCAATCTAAACCTAATCAACAAAAGGAATGTCATTCCAGCATGCTTCACTTCAGACTGTGACCAAAGACTTCAGGTTTGGAGTGACAATCCTTCAGCTTCATCACTCAGGTGAGACCTTTCCTTTCATAGTATTCTCTAATTCCATTTAAGGTGTTCCACTCCCCAATAAAGTCTCCAAAGCTAGATATAGACCAGGCCCCCTGAGATACAGCATATGTTCACAGGTGCCCATAAACTAGGGAAAAATATATACCTGAAAGCAGACGTACACAAAAGTCGGCAGTGAGTACTCCCCCAACACTTCATCTGCACTATTCCAGCCTTTAGGTCCATGATTGTTCAACAATTTGTTTGGCTTTCTATATTAACTCTTTTTTAGCTACCATGTTCCAGATGCCAGCATGATGCCGACCAGACTTCACTGACTGACAACCCCACCAATGTGTCCTGGAGCTCCGCTTCCCCAGAGACCCACCCTAATAGGGAAAGAGAGAGGCAGACTGGAAGCATGGACCAACCAGTCAATGCCCATGTTCAGCGGGAAGCAATTACAGAAGCCAGACCTTCCACCTTCTGCAACCTACAACAACCCTGGGTCCATGCTCCCAGAGTGATAGAGAATGGGAAAGCTATCAGGGTAGGGGATGGGATGTGGAGATCGGGTGGTAGGAATTGTGTGGAGTTGTACCCCTCCTATCCTACAGTTTTGTTAATATCTCCTTTCTTAAATTAAAAAAAAAAAATCAGGCTGCTAGGGAAAGGAAAGAAGTTACATACAAAGGCAGAGTTATCAGGCTTCCATTAGACTTTTCATCACAAGCCCTAAAGTCAAGGAGAGAGTGGAATGACATATCCAAAGTAATAAAAGAGAAGGAATACAGCCATGGATCTTGTATGCTGTAAAATTATATTTCAGCTATGAGGGGGAAATCAAGTATTCTCACTTATCTAACATGAAATTACTACCAATTAACACCATATACTAAAATTAGCACACAATGGATCAAAGGTCTTGATAGTAGACCTGAAGCTATAAAATATATAGAAGAACAAATTTATGAAATATTTCATGACATTAACATCACAAATGTATTTGTAGACTTCACCCTGTAGGAAAGGGAAACAAAAACAAGATTGCACAAATGGGGATTGTATCAAACTTAAAAGCATCTAAACATCAAAAGAAAATTTATAAGAGAAAACAGGAAACCTAGTAACTGGGAGAAGATATTTGCACATT
Source organism: Erinaceus europaeus (assembly GCF_950295315.1). Classification (NCBI taxonomy): domain Eukaryota; kingdom Metazoa; phylum Chordata; class Mammalia; order Eulipotyphla; family Erinaceidae; genus Erinaceus; species Erinaceus europaeus. Next base: position 43,389,418 of record NC_080169.1, on the reverse strand, counting down.
ACACTTCAGACCAGCAGTTGATATTAAACATCTATAAAGAGCTCATACAGCTCAACTAAAAGAAAAAAATCCAATAAAAAAGTGGGAAGAAGATATGAATAGATGGATCTCTAAAGAAGAAGTACACATGTCCCAAAGATATATGCATAAATATTCTAACTCAGTCATCAGCAGAGAAATGCAAATTAAAAACACATTGACATATCATCTCACACTTGTTACAATGACCTTCATCAAAGCATGATAGGATAAGTGTTGGAGAGAATGTGGAGAGAGAAAGAAACTCTATTACACTTATTATGGGAATAGAAACTGGTAAAACCACTATGGAGAACACTATAGTGAACCCTTAATCAAATACAAATGGAAATACCTTATGACCGAGCAATCCCACTACAAGAGAGTTAATAATACTAAATTGAAGGCATATATGGATCCCATAGTCATAGCTGCATTATTAACAATAGCTAAAATATGGAAGCAACCAAAATAACCTTCAACAGATGATTGGAAAAAAAGTTATGAGACATATCCTCAATGGAGTACTATTCAGCAATAAAAAGGTGATATTATATCCTTTGAGATAAAATAGGTAGAGCTGAAGAAGATTATACTTAGAGAAGTGAGTAAGGAGAAAAAGACAACTACAGAATGTCCACTCATATGTGGAATATGTAGACTTGAATGCAGGAACATGCAAATAAGCAAACAAAAAAAAAGTCGACATATCCAAAACTGAGGGAAAACTATTGTGGTTACCTAGAGGGATGTGGAAGGGGTACCGACCTTTTGTGGTGAGAATGGTATGAAATTATGGTTCTATTAATTTATAATATTATAAATCACTATTGATTTAATATGCTAATAATGAAAAATATATTTAATACTTCAAGTTCTCTAACTGCTTAGATCATAGCTCTGAGCATACATATTTTCTTTAGCCTCAATATTTAATGTCTCATATTTGGAAGATGGTCAGATTCTGACACTGAGCTAAATGCTTTAAGCATATATATATAAATGTGTGTGTGTGTGTGTGTGTGTGTGTGTGTGTGTGCGTGTGTGTGTGTGTGTTTTATATCAACTTTACCTACAACCTTAGGCCAGATAGATCAAAACTATTTGGCCCTGTCAGTACCTAAGATGCTGTTATTAGTAGACATCCTTAAATGTTACAAAGTGTAGTGAGGTCAAGTTTATTATGTTAAATCCTGACTATTGGATTTTCAAAGAAAAACAAGCTACCAACTCAGTTATATAATAATTAACTTCGCTTTTATAAACTCTAAGACTATAAGAAACTCTTTCCTTTCTCTTTAAGATTTTTTTCTCTAACTTGAGGCCAGATCCTATAAACTTAATACTGGTTTGGATACGACAAAGGACACTCAACGCTTTAACAACAAGGAGAAAGTCCAAGCTTGTCAGATAAATAAGTGACTACAAAAGCTGGATAAAGGCAAGAGACTGGTTCACTTAACTATGGTCTCTTTGACCACTCTCAGGCCATCTTATCAACTGGGATCCTAGACAGGGAATCCTATGGACCTAGATCTCTGATGGATCCCTCTCTCTACCATCTCTGGTCACACCCTCTGGGAATGTCATTATAAGCCTTTTTTTTAGGCTTCTTCAGGACCATACCCTCACTATGAACTAGCAATGGTAGGGACTGTCCCATTCTCCGAAGGGAGGCTGCGTCATCCTACTCTGTTACTCAAGGAAGACTAGCACTGAAATGAGTACAACCTAGAAGATTCTGAGATGTGACTATGGGCTGTGAGCTCAGTCTGACAGGGACTCAGAGGTTGTACAGGCTCCTATGCTAAATATGAATGGATATGGACCCTAGGTTAGATCATTGTGGTAAATAGTTAATTGTGTTATGTATCTTCTTCCAGTTTGCAAGCAACACTGCCCTAAACCTGCTTCTTAGTCCTACTCTTTGATATCATCTTCCCAGACAATATTTCTGGTCAATCCCCATCTTAGCTATAAAGAACAAGTAAAGATTATTAAGACTTAGGCTTCTTCTGTGAGGGGTCTCTTGGTTTGGGTAGTGGTTTCTTTTGCTGTGAAGAAGCTTTTTAATTTGATGTAGTCCCATAGGTTTATACTTGCCTTAGTCTTCCTTGTAATTGGATTCGTTTCATTGAAAATGTCTTTAAAATTTATGCAGAAAAAAGTTCTGCCAATATTTTCCTCTAAGTATCTGATAGTTTCTGGTCTAACATCCAAGTCCTTGATCCACTTGGAATTTACTTTTGTATTTGGTGAAATACAGTGATTCAGTTTCATTCTTCTGCATGTTTCAACCCATTGTTTCCAACACCATTTGTTGAAGAGACTCTGCTTTCTCCATGTAATAGTCTGGGCCCCTTTGTCAAAGATTAGATGTCCATAGGTATGGGGCCTCATTTCTGGGATCTCAATTCTATTCCACTGGTCAGTGTGTCTGTTCATGTTCCAGTACCAAGAAGTTTTGATGACAATGGCCCTATAATACAGTTTGAAATCTGGGAGTGTGATGCCTCCGGTTCTGTTCTTTTTCCTCACAGAATGGGAGAAGATCTTTACATGCCATACATCAGATAAGAGTTTAATAACCAACATATATAAAGAGCTTGTTAGACTCAACAACAAGACAACAAATAACCCCATGCAAAAATGGTGGGAGGACCTGGTCAGAATCTTCACCACAGAACAGATCCAAAAGGCCGAGAAACACATGAAAAAATGCTCCAAGTCTCTGATTGTCAGAGAAATGCAAATAAAGACAACAATGAGATATCACTTCACTCCTGTGAGAATGTCATACATCAGAAAAGGTAACAGCAGCAAATGCTGGAGAGGGTGTGGGGTCAAAGGAACCCTCCTGCACTGCTGGTGGGAATGTCAATTGGTCCAACCTCTGTGGAGAACAGTCTGGAGAACTCTCAGAAGGCTAGAAATGGACCTACCCTATGACCCTGCAATTCCTCTCCTGGGGATATATCCTGAGGAACCCAACACATCCATCCAAAAAGATCTGTGTACACATATGTTCTTGGCAGCACAATTTGTAATAGCCAAAACCTGGAAGCAACCCAGGTGTCCAACACCAGATGAGTGGCTGAGCAAGTTGTGGTATATATACACAATGGAATACTATTCAGCTGTAAAAAATGGAGACTTCACTGTTTTCAGCCGATCTTGGATGGACCTTGAAAAAATCATGTTGAGTGAAATAAGTCAGAAACAGAAGGATGAATATGGGATGATCTCACTCTTAGCCCGAAGTTGAAAAACAAGATTAGAAAAGAAAACACAAGTCAAACCTGAAATGGAGTTGGAGTATTACACCAAAGTAAAAGACTCTGGGGTGGGTGGGTGGGTGGGGAGAATACAGGTCCATGAATGATGATGAATGACATAGTGGGGGTTGTATTGTTAAATGGGAATCTGGGGAATGTTATGCATGTACAAACTATTGTATTTACTTTGAATGTAAAACATTAATTCCCCAATAAAGAAATAAATTATTAAAAAAAGACTTAGGCTTCTTAAGGTTTAAGAAAGCAATAGATAGTTATTGCTATATCCAAATTATATGCAATTGAGTTAACTTCGAAAATCCCATTGTTAGGATTTCCTGGACCATACCAGATCTCTCCATAATTTGTGTTCTTTTATGAAAGAGAGAGAAAGGCTGGGAGTATGGCTCAGCCTGTCAATGTCCATGGTCAGCAGGGAAGTAAAAAGCCAGCCCTTCTACCTTTTGCACCTCATAATGATCCTAGGTCCATACTCCCAGAGGGATAAAGATAGGAAAGTTATCAAAGGAAGGAACTGGATACAGAGTTCTGGTGATGGGAATTATGTGGAACTGTACCCTTCTCATCTTATGGTCTTGTCAATATTTCCATTTTATAAATAAAAATAAAAAAAGACTTAGGCTTCTAGGGACATTCCTAAAATAGACTTTCTAGCTTCCTTATAAAACTCCTTTTATCTGTTGTATTCCTCCCTTATGGTTCCTATTTATTAAACATTTTTCCCTGCTATCTTTTTATAGCATTTCAGCCACAAGTTCTAGATACTACTATGGTTCCATCCTGAGCATATATACTCATTAATGTCTCCTAGAACCTCATCTCTCCAGAGTCCTACCCCATTAGGAAAAGATAGAAGCAGTTTGGGGGTATCAATTGACCTGAAAATGCCTATTTCCAGCAGAAGAGCAGTTACAGAAACCAGAACTCCCACCTTCTATACCTCAAAAAGAATTCTGGTTGATGTCCCTAAAGGAACAAATAATAGGGAAATTTCCAGTGGAGGGGAAGGGACACAGAACTCTGATGGTGAGAACTGAATGGAATTACAGCCCTATTACAATTTTACCCCTTATAATCTTATAAATCAATATTAAATCACTAATAAAAGTAAAACATTAAGAAAGAAAAATGAATTCCACAAAAAATTATCTGATGTGTAACCATATTTTAAAACTTCTTAAATATACAGTTTCTGAATAATGTTATAAATAACTAAGAATTTTGGTTTATATATTTCAATATTCAGCAAATAAGTATCTAATAATTTCTGAAAGATAAATTCCTCAGTTATTTTATATAACTCTATAACTTTTATAACTGTTGTTAGTAGAGAAAAGAGCACATTTCATATTGACAGTTTCCTTGTAATGTCCATTTAAAATTGTGTTTTGAATTCATGACCTTATAATTTACTGTATAAACATCTATAATTCCCAGGACATTGTGCTTATAATGCAGCTATTTGGTTTAATTAAAAACTATTGAAGGCCACAGCTTTAAAACTAATTGGATGATACATATCAAGGTATAATCATAAATTTCTGCCTTTAAGACATTTTATGACCTTTCAGTGTGAAGCATCATGTCTAAAGAAATAATGATCTGGTGAGTTCTGCAAGCAAGCAAAATCTTTACCATGTAACTCATGGGGCAAAAAGTCACTCATTACTAGTCATAAAGCAAGTATCTGCAGAGCATAATGGATTTAAAAGAAGCAGGGTGACCACAGATCTAATTTTAATGAAGCTTAAGACATAATTTTCAACGATAGAGACTGAAGTCTGAAAATAGTCTATACAAGGTTAAACACTGACAGTACAAGGAGCAGTATAATTTTCTCTCTAAACACTGTTTGGATCAAAAGATATACTATTTCTGCAAACAAATAGTTAAATTAACATTAAGATAAAAAGGGAGATTTGGACAATATAAAAAAATTGTAATTCTCTTAGGTTGACTACTTTTTTGTCTCGTATGTTAAGATTATACATACACATATACATATAAAGTTCATCTCACACTTTACAGTACTTAACATTCTTAAACATGTACTTTAAATTAACAGATAGCAAGTCTGATCAATTCAGAAAAATACCTCGTAAGTTGAAAAATAAATATCTAGATCTAAAATTTAATAAAATATTATTTAACTTATATTATAAATAAATGCATGCTTTATGCAATTAAATCATATTTTTATCAATGTAAATATGAATGAAAAGTGTCATTTAGTATGACTATATTAAAATACCATATAGCTATACTCTTGACATAGAACAAGGCTTAATGTGATAAAATTTGATTTATTTCTATGCTTTCGTTACTCCTCTGTTATTTTCTAGGATGACAAGATTAAATATGACATATATCCTAGTTATTCAGAGGTCAAATTAGAATTTGAAAATAAGCTTGAGAGACAATTACCAAGAACCTTGTATTTCTTGACAATAAAGCTTGCAAAGTGAAGTATGAACATATGACAAAAATATGCCTAGTTCACACAATAAAGAAAGTGATTTAGGAGCAACATATTTAAAAATGAATGCAATCTACTTATGAGGTTTCTGGATCTGTGATACTATATTCACAAAATGGAACAGTAGAAAACCATGTAGTTTTCATTCAAGCCATATCTTCATTATTAAATTATCTTCATTATTAAATACATAAGTATGTAGAATGCAATTCTAAAGGTAATTATAGCCACTGAAATAAAGAATGAAATGTGACATTTGGAAGCTTGAGGTCCATTTTCATACGTTAGAAACTTTAAATGAAAAGAACTTGAATATGGAGGCAGTGTTTCACTTTTAATCTTTGTTTCCTTAAGAATGATTTTGAGAAACAGAAGCAAGTTCCCTAGTATGTCAACAGATTTAATAATAGATCTTGGACCTCTGGAGTTAGATAGCTAGCTGATTTTTGAAGAATAATATCTTCTTCAGGTTAAAGAAAGAAAATATGTACCCATTTCTAAAGGGAAAATATCATTATGTCCTTCTTGATGTTGGGTGATTATCTTACCTTCCTCTCCAGCATAGGCCAAAATGGACCTTGCACGTATTTGCTTCCCTTCTGTGATTTTTCCTGAGCAGGTGTGTGAACAAGAAGACCACGGAGACCATGTGGTGAGCACACAGTCCTTGGGGCAAGGGGCATCACAGGCAACAGGAATTGGGAAGATGGCATCTCTACACAGCTTTCTGTCAACTTCTTCTCCTGGGAAAGAAATCATCACCATCAGTCTATCATCTTTAAAAAAATATAAAAAGAGCAGCTGAAACCAGATAATTATATTTTCCTTCTGGTTTAATTTGAAAGCAAAGGCAAATAGTGACCAATGTCCCTCTAGAGCCTGCCTATATCAACAAGTATAGAAAGATCAAGTGCTGATGGTGATATATACAGGTGCATATCTGCTTTAAATTTGTTTATTTTACCTTGTATAAGAGGTTGGAAAATGAAGCTTAGCAAACTTAGTACCAAAAAAGCAAATGACCCCTTCCATAAATGGGCAGAGGATATGAACAGAACATTCACTCCAGAGGAGATCCAAAAGGCTAACAAACATATGAAAAACTGCTCTAGGTCGCTGATTGTCAGAGAAATGCAAATAAAGACAATATTGAGATACCACCTAACTCCTGTGAGAATGGCATACATCAAAAAGGACAGCAGCAACAAATGTTGGAGAAGCTGTGGGGACAGAGGAACCCTTTTGCACTGCTGGTGGGAATGTAAATTGGTCCAGCCTCTGTGGAGAGCAGTCTAGAGAACTCTCACAAGGCTAGACATGGACCTTCCATATGATCAAGTAATTCCTCTCCTGGGGATATACCCCAAGGACTCCATAACAAACAACCAAAAAGTGGTGTGTACTCCTATGTTCACAGCAGCACAATTCACAGTAGCTAAAACCTGGGAGCAATCCAGGTGCCCAACAACAGATGAGTGGCTAAGAAAGCTGTGGTATATATACACAATGGAATACTATGCAGCTACTAAGAACAATGAACTCAACTTCTCTGACCCATCTTGGTCAGAGCTAGAAGGAATTATGTTAAGTGAGCTAAGTCAGAAAGATAAAGATGAGTATGGGATGATCCCAGTCACCAACAGAAGTTGAGAAAGAAGATCTGAAAGGGAAACTAAAGGCAGGATCTGACTAAATTGAAAGTAGGGCACCAAAGTAAAAACCCTGTGGTGAGGGGGAGGGTGGACATGCTGCTTGCTGGGCCAGTGGGTGTGGTGGGGGTGTGGGGGTGGGATGGGACACAATCTTTTGGTGATGGGAATGGTGTTTATGTACACACCTATTAAACTGTAGTAATATAAATCACTATTTAATTAATATGAGGGGGGAAATGATTGTATGTCTAGCAAAGGGACTTTTCAAAGCTAACCCAATTACCAAATAATGTGATGATAACAGTAACTATCCATTGTCTTCTTGAACCCAAAGACAGCAGGAACCTCACATTTCCACTATAGAGCCTAAACTTCCCCCAGTCCTGGGACCCTAGGGTAGGGCCCACTTTCCCATATGCTTCTCCCAATTTATATCAAATAATATTGCATCTACTGATTGCAACCTAATCAATGCAAAAAGTGCCACCCCAGCATGTTTCATTTCAAACTGTGTCCAGAGACTTCAGGTGTGGAATGACAACCCTTCATCTTCATCACTCGGGTGAGACCTTTCCTTTCATAGTATTCTCTAATACCATCCCAGGTGGTTCACTTCCAAACAAAGTCTCAAAACCTAGATATAGACCAGGTTCCAGGAGATAGAGCATATGTTCACAGGTATCCATAAACTAGGGCAAATATATACCTGAAAGCAGTAGTACACTAGAGTTTGCAGTGAGTACCCCCCAACACTTCATCTCCACTATTCCAACCTTTGGGTCCATGATTCTTCAACAATTTATTTGGCTTTGTGTTGGTATGCTTCTAAAAACCCCTTCTGTTTCATTAGTTTAATCCCCCCTGCTTAACACTATTCTATTTACATGACCACTTCATTCTATTTACATAACCGCTGTTAACAAGCACCACCCTCCCTCCAGGGCATTGGTGGTTCAGTGGTAGACTTCTTGCCTGCTCCGCCCCCTCTCCTTGTCATACCCTGATTTTCACCAGTCACTTTTCTCTCCACCCTCTCTGCATCACATCCTGTTCCCACCCTACTGGGCTAGTATATTTATTATTTTATTTATTTTTTTTAATTTTTATTTTTTATTCCTTTTTGTTGCCCTTGGGCTAGTATATTTATAAGGACAAGATTGTTTGTAGTAGTTAGTTTAGCTTAGCTTGGTATAGATTGCGTTGCATCCTGCATGAATAAAGAGATACTGTGTACAACCCAGCCATGAGTGCTGGGTCGTCTGTCTCCTCTCGTGAAGCCAGCCCTTTGAAAACAACATATGGTGTCCAACGTGGGGCCGGACCTGTGCAACTCCCAGATAAGTGAAGACTTTGCCTACCTATGCACTATGGTCTTCTCTTCTGCTTACGAAGAGGTTTGCCAAAGCCTCTACTGTTTCATCATGAGACAGTTACTCTGTCTCTGGAACATTTTGCTCTGGGCCACACTTTGTTTCCCTGACCGGGAACTTTAGTTTCTTGTGACCCTAATCATAGAGCTTGGGAGATGCATGGAGATTTCTCCTTGGACTTTCTGGATTACCTCTCCCATGTTTCTAGAGGAAAAGGACTACATTTTCCTCCGGGGCACAGTTTGATTCTTTATGACCATGATCGTAGACCTTGGGATATGCATGGGGATTTCCCCTGGGACTTTCTGGTCTTCTTCTCGAATGTTTCCCATGGAGAAGGACTACTTTAATTTGAGGAACATTCTCGAGTACCCTGACAGTCCCCAAGAATGGAGACACGTGGTTAGTTCTACTCTCCTGATTGGATTCTTTCTTCGATGGGAAGACACTTTTAAAAATGGGTGCCTGAAGCAATCCAGCAGGAACAGTCAGAAGCACCCTAAATGGAATTTCAAGGAGCTTTTTGGACTAGGACGCCCTCCAGGGACTCTTGATGCTACATGGTGAGATCTGTTTCATAAGAGAGTGATTTGAATGACTGAATTTTTGTTTGACATTGACTTAAAAAAAAATGCTGGACACAGCCATGATTTCTAGAGACATGCAGAAACAATCCAAAAAATTGTTTTTTTCCCTCCTTTGATTTCTTTTTTTACGTCTTGGCATAAATCTGAAATGTTTAATCCTGAAACGGTATGAGTTATGGGCGGGGAAGATAGTGCAATGATTATGTTAATTATTCTCATGCCTGAGGCTTCTACCGTGGTTCTTCTGTTTACCTTTCCACATTTTATTGAGTTTAAACTGTTTAAACAAACCTTAAAATCATACTAGAAAGGACTTCCAATTATAATGGAGTTATCAATTATAGTAAACTTCTAATCTGCTACAAGTTTTGTTTGACAAGTAAGTGAATTTCAGCTGTCAAGTCTTCACCTGAAAAAGCATCTACTCAAATGGAATTCCTGGAAATCCATTTGGACTCCTGTTTTCTGACATCGCCCACGAGATGGAATGACTACAACGCACCCCCAGAAACCAATTATGTGACCTGGCACGACCTGAAGAAACAGATTCACAGACTCCAAATATCACTCTCTACAGAAAAGCAGAATTCTGGTGGCTGACATTCCCCATCGAGACAGACATGCAGTGTTTCATCCCTTGGCATTTTCTTCTGTGGTCAGCTACTTTGGACTGACACCTCCATCAGACTTACTGGTACACGCTGCTGTGTTTCTCAAAGACTAACTTCAGCCAATTGCCTTGAGACTTTATAGACCATGTGCCCTCGCCTGCAGGCTCTGTCCCCAGAGACAGAAAACTCCTCCTCCTTATTAGGTTATGCCCACAGAGGCAGGAAATGCCCTTTGAGGCAAGAGATGCCCCCAGAGGCATGAAGCGCTCCCAGAGGCAAGAAATGCCCTTTTGCCTGCTAGGCCTTGCCCTTTGAGGCAAGAAACGTTCCCCTTGGCATCACATTGGTTATTGCTGTTGGCCTATTTTGTTTTCCATGTCTTATACCAGTTCTCTTGAAAACACCTGTACGATATAGGTTTCTGCTCACCCCACAATCCTGATACTATGGTCATTAGTTAAAAAGAAAGAGGGAATTGTTGGTATGCTTCTAAAAACCCCTTCTGTTTCATTAGTTTAATCCCCCTTGCTTAACACTATTCTATTTACATAACCACTTCATTCTATTTACATAATCGCTGTTAACAAGCACTACCCTCCATCCAGGGCATTGGTGGTTCAGTGGTAGAATTCTTGCCTGCTCCACCCCCTCTCCTTGTCATACCCTGATTTTCACCAGTCACTTTTCTCTCCACCCTCTCTGCGTTGCATCCTGTTCCCACCCTACTGGGCTAGTATATTTATTATTTTATTTTTTAATTTTTAAAAAATTTTTTTAAAAAATTTTATTTATTTATTCCCTTTTGTTGCCCTTGGGCTAGTATATTGATAAGGACAAGATTGTTTGTAGTAGTTAGTTTAGCTTAGCTTGGTATAGATTGCGTTGCATCCTGCATGAATAAAGAGATACCGCGTACAACCCAGCCATGAGTCCCGGGTCGTCTGTCTCCTCTCGTGAAGCCAGCCTGTTGTAAACAACAGCTTTGTATGTTAACTCTCTTTTCAGCCCCCAGGTTCCACATGCCATCAGGATGCCAGCCAGGCTTCCCTTCACTTAAGACCCCACCAATGCGTCCTGGAGCTCAGCTTCCCCAGAGACTCACCCTTCTAGGGAAAGAGAAAGGCAGACTGGGAGTATGGATCGACCAGTCAATGCCCATGTTCAGCAGGGAAGCTATTGCAGAAGCGAGACCTCCCACCTTCTGCAACCCACAACGACCCTGGGTCCATGCTCCCAGAGGGATAGAGAGTGGGAATGCTATTGGGGAGGGGATGGGATATGGATATTTGGTGGTGGGAATTGTGTGGAGTTGTACCCCCCTATCCTGTGATTTTCTTAATGTCTCCTTTCTTAAATAAATAAATAAGAGGTTGGAAAAGGAAGCAAAAATCTTGGTTTATTGGTTTTTATGAACTCAAAGTCGAATTGAAATGTTCAATGTGTCTTGCTATTAACTTCCCTTCCTTCACAAATAAAACATTAAGAATATAATTTAATAGTAATACCCTATTAGTATCAACTTCAACCTTTAACATTTTAAAAAGGCAAGTGATTTATATTATCTGAAAAGAAGCCTAAGTATTATTTTGAAATATATAAATTAATGTCTGGGACAAGAGAGACTCCCCACTATTTAGGGTGTATATCTTGCTGTGAGTACAGCCTAGGCTCTAACTGCAGCACCATGTGACAGTGCCAAAGCACTGGGTGAAGTTCTAGTGTTGTCCTGTCTCTCCCTCTCTTTCTCTCCTGGTTCTTTCTGTCTCTTTTACCCTGTCTCTCCATCTGAATGTCTGGATGAAAATATCAACTGTGGGTGGTGAAATTGTACCATCTCTGCTACCAAAACATAAAGAAAAATAGATTAAAATAATTTGGGGAGAAGGAACTAGCTCATTTTGAGGGTGCACACTTTGTCATATGCGAGGACCTGAGTTTGAACCCTGTTGCCACTACATGGGAGCACATTTCTGAAGGAAGCTTTGCAAGCAGTGGATTATAAAGCTATACTGTGTCTTCTTGTCTTCCTTCCCTGTATCTTTGTATCTCTCTCTTTATGTAAAGATAAATAAAAATAGCAAAATGTCCTCCAGTAGTGAAGAAATAGGTTAGGCAAAAAGTCCCATTGATATCCTTTGTGCCAAAAAGAAAGAAAAAAGAAAAGAAAAAAAGGCATTCTAATGGATGGACCTGCTAATGTCCATATCCAGTGGAGAAGTAATTACAGAAGACAGGAAGGACTTCCAGAGGACTTTTGAACTCCACTTCTTCTTATTTATTTATAAAAAGGAAATATGCTAAAACTATAGGATAAGAAGAGTATAACTCCACACAATTCCCAGCATCAGAACTCCATATGCCATCCCCTCCCCTGATAGCTTTCCTATTCTTTAACCCTCTGGAAGTATGGACTCAAGGTTATTGTGAGATGGATGCAGAAGGTGGAAGGTCTGTCTTCTGTAATTGCTACCCCACTGAACATGGGTGTTGACTGGTCGATCCATACTCCAGTCTGCCTCTCACTTTCCCTAGTAGGGTGGGGCTCTGGGAATTAGAGCTCCAGGACATATTGGTGGGGTTGTCTGTCCAGGGAAGTCTGGTTGGCATCCTGCTAGCATCTGGAACTTGGTGGCTGAAAAGAGAGTTAACATACAAAGCCAAACTCCAATTCTATCAAGACCTAGAGAGAGGGAGTCTGGCGGTAGCACACATGGCACAAACCAAGGACCTGCATAAGGATCCCAGTTTGAGCCTCCGGCTCCCCACCTGCAGGGGAGTCAATTCACAAGCAGTGAAGCAGGTTTGCAGGTGTCTATCTTTCTCTCCCCCTCTCTGACTTCCCTTCATCTCTCCATTTCTCTCTGTCCTATCCAACAACTATGACAACAACAGCAATAATGACTACAACAATAAAAAACAGTGGCAACAAAAGGGAAAAAAAAAGCTAAAGAGAAGGAAAAGGAAAGAAAGGAAGTACATTCAGAAGTATCAACAGGTGTAGGTATAACTTAGAAAGGAAGAGAAGGCAGGACCATAGAAAAAAATGGACAAATGAGGCAGTGGCACACCTGGTTAAGTGCACATTAGAGTTTGCAAGGATGCAGGTTCAAGCCCTTGTTCCCCACCTTTAGGGGGAAAGCTTCATAAGTGATGAAGCAGGGCTGCAAGTGTCTTTCTTCCTCTCTATCTCCCCCTCCCTTCTCAATTTATCTCTGCCTCTACTTCCTAATAAATAAATAAATAAGCTTGTGTGTTAAAAAAAGAAAAAGAAAAATGAGCAAATACTTATAAATATATTTAAATATAGCACTATGACGGTAGGAAAATTGTGAAATTATACCCGTTATCTCATAATTCTGTAAATTGATATTAAATTTCTAATAAAAAGAAAATAAATCACAAAATTATTATTACTAATAGTATTATTAACAGTAGACAATTGATAACCTTTTAGCATCTTTGATTTTTTTTTGCCTCCATGGTACTGGGGCTTGGGGCCTGCACTACAAATCCACTGCTCCCGGAGGCTATTTCTTTCCATTTGTTGCCCTTGTTTGACGTTGTTGTGGATATTATTATTATTGTTGTTGTTGATTTCATTGTTGTTGGATAAGACAGAGAGAAATGGAGAGGGGAGGGGAAGACAGAGAGAAGGAGAGAAAGATAGACACCTACAGATATGCTTCACCATCTGTGAAGCAACCCCCCTGCAGGTGGGGAGCTGGGGGCTCAAACTGGTATCCTTATGCTGGTCCTTGCACTTTGAGCCATGTGTGCACACCTGCAGACATGCTTCACCATCTGTGAAGCAACCCCCCTGCAGGTGGGGAGCTGGGGGTTCAAACCGGTATCCTTATGCTGGTTCTTGCACTTTGAGCCATGTGTGCTTAACCCATTGAGCTACTGCCTGACTTCCACATCTTTTATTTTTTACTTTATTTCATTTTATTATTATTATTAATTTATTTATTCCCTTTTGTTGCCCTTGTTGTTTTATTATTGTTGTTGTTGTTGATTTCGTTGTTGTTGGACAACCAGAGAGGAATGGAGAGAGGAGGGGAAGACAGAGAGGAGGAGAGAAAAAGAGACACCTCAGACCTGCTTAACCGCTTGAAAAGCAACTCCCCAGCAGGTGGGGAGCCGGGGGCTCAAACCTGGATCCTCACTCCGGTCCTTGCGCTTCGCACTACCTGTGCTTAACCACTGTGCTACCGCTGGACTCCCACATCTTTGATTTTTAAAAGAGAAAAAAGTCACAACTAAACCTCTGTTTGGTCTATTTTTATGAAAAGTATTAAGATAATTCATTGATGCTTTCAAAGTAACCCTTTTTACTCTACCATATTCTTTATTATGAGGATAAGAGAAATGAACATTTGTTTGAAGTAATTACACTAAAATTCATGAAGATTTCCGTACAAGTCAAACAAATAAGAATTGAGATTAAAGCATAGCCTTTTTCTCTGGGTAAAGTATATACTGAATTAATTTCACTGAAGTTTCTAAAAGATAAACTGCTTTCAGAGGGTTCTTATAGCTTCAACATTTTTTTAGCTCCAAACTAAATCAAGAACACAATATTAAAACATGAATACATAACCAATTCTATTTTAATGTAAGGCATATACAGATTATTTACATTATCTAATTTTTTATCAGAACTGTGCAGATTTTTACCAGCACATTAGGATATATGTGACATGTCCGTAAAAAGAATTATAACATTGAAAGAAGACAAATATACAGTGATCGAGAAAAGGGGAAATGAGAGAGAAATCAGATAAATTTCAAAGTAGAATGAGAAGAAAGCCAGGGCACTATTCTAATATAAGCAGGGCTTAGAAACTTCATACATGCAAGTTCTGCGTACTACCAGCTGAGATATTTCTATAGTGACTTTAGGAACCCTTCAGCTTCATTACTCGGGTGAGACCTTTCCTTTCATAGTATTCTCTAATTCCATTCCAGGTGGTTCTCTTTCTTTCTTTCTTTCTTTCTTTCTTTCTTTCTTTCTTTTTTTTAAATTTATTTCTTTACTGGGGAATTAATGTTTTACATTCAAAGTAAATACAATAGTTTGTACATGCATAACATTCCCCAGTTTCCCATTTAACAATACAACCCCCACATGTCATTTATCATCCTTCATGGACCTGTATTCTCCCCACCCACCCACCCCAGAGTCTTTTACTTGGGTGCAATATACCAAGTCCATTTCAGGTTCTACTTGAGTTTTCTTGAAATAATCATGTTGAGTGAAATAAGTCAGAAACAGAAGGATGAATATGGGATGATCTCACTCTCAGGCAGAAGTTGAAAAACAAGATCAGAAAAGAAAACACAAGTAGAACAGGTGGTTCACTTTCTAACAAAGTCCCCAAACCTAGATATACACCAGGTTCTGTGAGAGCATATGTTCACATGTATCCATAAATAACTGCAAAATATATACCTGAAAGCAGAAGTACACTAGGGTTTGCAGTGAGTACCCCCCCCCCCAACACTTCCTCTCCATTATTCCAACCTTTGAGTCCATTATTGTTCAACAATTTGTTTGGCTTTGTATGTTAATTCTCTTTTCAGCCACCATGTTCCAGATGCCATCAGGATGCCGGCCAGGATTCCCTGGACTAAAGACCCCACCCATGTGTCCTGGAGCTCCGCTTCCCCAGAGACTCACCCTACTAGGGAAAGAGAGAGGCAGACTGGGAGTATGGACTGACCAGTCAACGCCCATGTTCAGCGCCAAGCGATTACAGAAGCCAGACCTTCCACCTTCTGCAACCCACAAGGATCCTGGGTCCATGCTCCCAGAGGAATAGAGAATGGGAAAGCTACCATGGGAGGGGATGGGATATGGAAATTGGGTGGTGGGAATTGTGTGGAGTTGTATCCCTTCTACCCTATGGTTTTGTTAATGTATCCTTTCTTAAATAAAAAATAAATAAAAAAAATAATCTAAAGTATTCATCTTGGGGGCTGGGCGGTAGTGCAGCGTGTTAAGCGCACATGGTGCAAAGCTTAAGGATCCAGGTCCAGCCCCCAGTTCCCCACCTATAGGGGCGTCTCTTCACAAGCAGTGAAGCAGGTCTTCAGGTGCTTATCTTTCTCTCCCCCTCTCTGTCTTCCCCTCTTCTCTCCATTTCTCTCTGTCCTATCCAGCAACAACAACATCAATAACAACAACAACAATAACAACAACGATAAAAAACAAGGGCAACAAAAGGGAAAAAATAGCCTCCAGCAGCAGTGGATTCCTAGTGCAGACACCAAGCCCCAGCAATAACCCTGGAGGCAAAAGAAAAACAAAAAACAATTCATCTTGACGATAGTCAATGAGCAAAAGCAGCCTAAACATCTAGTGACAGGTAAGTAGGTATGAAGCTATAGATATATACTAAATGGAATACTACTTTATAATTTATGTTTTTTTAAAAGTATAGTTTACTTTGGGACAAAATGGAGAAACTGGAGGTAATTACATTTAATAAAGTTTGGTCTAGCTATATGTGGATTGAAACACATAATTATGTAAATACATGAACTTTTGGGGGGAAAAAAGTAGCCAAACTGTTTCTAAGACTTTGTGGGAACAATGGTGTTGGGGAGAAGGGCACAGAATTTTGATGGTGGATGCAGTGTGGAACTATATTCCTATAATTCTTACAATCCTGCAAACAGTTATCAAACCACTTATACAATTTTTAATTTTTTTAAATTTGTGATTAATAGTAGCTTACAAGAATGTAAGATTACAGTATATAGTTACACACCATACCCACCACTGGAATTTTGTATCTCCACCCTTCCACCCCCAGAGATAACCACTAATTCTCACAAGCCTTAGAAACAGTTGGCTTGTGTGTGTTTAAGTTCATGACTGGTACACTTTTAAAAATTATCTTGATATCTGATAATCAAAGGTGTTATTCATTTATATTTACTTATTTATTAACAAGCAATAACATTTTTTTTAAAAGTGTTGATATGAGAAAGTAAGAATTCTCATGTTTTCTTGAGATCTTTTTACAAAGTACTTTCACATAGTCATTTTATAACTATAAGATTTACACGATAAACTTTCTGAAGTGAATAACCCATGAATTGAGTATTATAATTATCTTTTTTTTCTAAGAGAAACTACACATCTTATCATATAAATGAAGAGTTCCCAAATTATTTTCTTCCTTGTTCTCTTTCACATCCATGTAGTAAGTATGATGTATTTGATGTTCTAAATATTCCTGACTCCATATTCTTTTCCAGCTCATGGCACATCTTCTTTGATGTTGCATTCCATTCTCTTTGCACTCATCTATTATTCTTATTTTGAAGATGTGTTTCTATAATGCATATACAATCATCACAATATCCTCACTGCCTATTAGTTGAAATTTAAATTTCTTTATCTATTTATGTCTTATGCTTTCATTATATACTATGCATAGAGAACCACTTGCTTTTCTATGAACCAGCGTGCTGTTTTCTCACTCATCTGTCATGATTTATTTAGCTGTAAGTTACATATATTCATGCAACTATTTTCAATCAACAAAAACACATGCATCTTCTGGACTAGAAGGGAAAAACTACTTCTGAGAGTGCTATTATACAACTAAATTACAATGTGAAATGAGAAGCATTCTACAGTAGGATCATTTTGAAAAGTTGTAAACTCAATGAGCGAAAATTTTTATTATTTTAAATTTCATTTTTAAAGTTTCTGTAAAAAGACTCTTTTACATAAATTATTTCAGTAAAATCCATTTGCTATGTAGTAATAGATCTCCCGTATTGTTCTTGCTAGCCTTTCACTGTACTACCTCAAAGCAACTTTTAAGTTCAATCTTAGTCCCTCACAGAAATTTGTTGGGCTCTTTGTGGCTAAGGGCTCTTGGAGTGATTTATTGTTTTATTTGTGAATTAATAAGTTAATTTTACTAAAGCATGGTTCATCTTGGTAGTGCTAGCTTATGGTAGTGCCTAGAATCAAACCCAGAGCCTTTGGTGCCTCAGGTATGAAAATCGTTTTGTATAGCCATTATGCTGTTTCCCCAGAACATGGAGTGATTTTTTATATAGTTTTTTTGTCCCCTCTTGGTTACCCCGTATCACATTCTTTTTCAGAGAAACTCATATTTCTAATCTTTCCTGTGAACTTTTATGTAGAATCATTGGTCAATAACACTGCTACGACTACTTTATACCATGGTTAACTAAAAAATTTCTAATTTGCCCCCAGTGGCCCCCATAAAGAAAAATTAAAAGTTGCTAAATATTACTCCATTGAGTATATGTCCCATAATTTCTTTATCCAGTCATCTGCTGATGGACATTTAAGTTGTTCCCATGTGTTGGCTATTGTGAATAATGCTGCTATGAACATGGAGGCTCATAAATCCCTTTGTAGTGTTTTTATATCCTTTGGATAAATGCCTAGGAGTGGTGTTGATAGATCATAAGGAATATCTACTTGTATATGTTTTCCGTAATGTCTGCACCAGTTTGCATTCCCACCAGAGGTGTAATAGAATTCCTCTCTCTCCAAATCCTCTCTAACACTTATCATTTCCTGATTTTTAATGATGGTTATTCTCACAGGTGTGAGGCAGAAGCTCAACACTGTATTGCCTCCTCTAGGATAGAATGGATGGAACTGGAGAGATTATGCTTAGTGAAGTAATAAGGAAGTGAAGGTCAGCTACCGAATTATTTCAAAAATGGACTACAGAGAATTGAAACACGTGAACTTGAAAGAAAAATAGTCAACCTTTATCTAAGAATGGGTTGAACTATTATGGGAAGGTGAGGGCATAGAATTTTGGTGGTAGGAGTGGTGTGGAACTATATTATAATTTTGTAAATCAATAATACAAACAAAAATTTTAAAACATTGAAAAAAAGAAACACCAAGTGCTTGGATCATCTAACTAGGCTGAGAGCTTACAGGTGTATAAATTATACTATGTCGCTTTAATCTTTGTAGTTGCAATGAAATATCTGCTAGCAAATGACAAAAACATAAATCTAGGGAAAATGAAGTATTAGCTATAGGGAAAGTCCTATTAACTGGTCTATAAGTTGTTTATTTTTACATTGCAAGCCACAGAGATGCTAGGAATTCCCATCCTATTTCATGAGTAGTATTTACAAAACACCCAGGGCCATCGGAGAGTTAGCAATTACAAGAGTTTGTAATGAATGTATGTAATTGATAGAGAAGAAGCATTACTAGCTCAGCAGTTGATATAGAGTCTTTGTAAAGTTAAAACAAAATAATGATTGAGGGATATTTGCAGAAAGCAAATATGAGACTTCAGTAAAGCATTTTTATCTGTCTTGATAGAGATTTGTGAAATATAATCGCTAAAATGGAACACAGGAACCAGTTAATATATACTTAATTTTTTTGTTTTGATTTAAAATTTTTTTATTATCTTTATTTATTTATTTATTGAATAGAGACAGCCAGAAATAGAGAGGGGAAGGGATGATAGAGAGGGAGACAGAGACACTTACAATAATGCCTCACCACTCTCAAAGCTTTCCCTTTGCAGGTGGGATTGGGGGCTTGAACCTAGGTCCTTGAGCATTGTAACATTTGTGTTCAGCCAGGTGTGCCACCACCCAGGTCCAATATATACTGACATTTAAGGACAGTGAGAACAAGTCTCTGAGAAAAGACAAAATAAAAAATCTATTTCACAGTTTTTCAAACTTGGTGGGGATTTGTAAAGATTCAGGTCCTATCAGAGATTTTTTCAGTTGTTATCTACAAAGAAAGATCGCAGAAATATTCACTGCATTTTTTTAAAAAAATTATTGGGGGACTTAATTATTTATAGTATAGTTAAAACACATAGATAAAACTTCATCTTCCTTTGAGTTATGTTTAGGACACACAAAAGAATCCAATATCCCTTCAGCCTGTTCCTTCTTTCCCTCCTTCAATATTCCATACTCAGTCCAAGTTTCACCTCCTCTTTTCCCTGCTTTTTTTTTTTTTTTTTGCCTCCAGGGTTATTGCTGGGGCTTTGTGCCTGAACCACAAATCCACAGCTACTGGTAGCTATCCTTTTTCCTTTTTTTAAATTTTTGTTATTTTTGTTATTATTGTTAGGATGTTAGGACAAATAGAAACTGAGAGAGGAGGAGAAGATAGAGGGGGAGAGAAAGGAGAGAAAGATTCCTCACTGCTTGTGAAACAGCCCCCTATAGGTGGGGAGCCAGGGGCTTGAACCTTGATCCTTGCACAGGTCCTTGCACTTAGTACTATGTGCCCTTAACCCACTACCACCCAGCCCCCACTTTTCTTTATTCTTAAATTCCACTTAGACGTGAGACCATTCAGTATTAGTCTTTCTTTTTCTGGCTTCTCCCATCATGCCATTTTTAAGTTCTCACCATGATATTACAAAGGAAATGATCATCATTATTCACTGTACTTTATTTTATTTGTTGTTGAAAAAGATTAAACTGAAGGCCTAATACACACACAAAAATGTTCTCTACCACTGAGCTACTTCCCTGGACATGAATACTCATTTTAAAAAAGGGATGGACAGTGGTTCACTAGGAGAGTACACGTACTACCAGGCAGGAGGATCTGAGTGCAACCCTCCAAAGAAAAAGTTGCACATATGGTAGAAGAGTGTTGTACATCTCTCTCTCTCTGTCTCTCTCTCTTTCTCTCTGTTTCTATCAAACAAGAATGAAAAAAATATGGGCTCAAGGAGTGGTAGAGTTGCTTTGCTATTTATAATCAATATACTGTGCATTAGAGCAGCAGAACTTACTCATTTTCTAGCTGGATGTTTGAATATTTTTGGTGCAACATCTCCCCATTCACATAACATCTTAGCTCCTAGTAAATAATATTTTACTTTGTTTCCATAGTTTTGGATTCCTTTGATTTCACATATAAATGATTCCATGTAGTATCTTTCTCTGGTTGATTTTCTTCTTTAGCATACAGTTAGCACTAACGGTTGTAATAGTGCACTATATAAGTGTATCAAATAGAAAATCTGTATAACTTTTTTTTTTTTGCTGGGGCTTGACACCTGTACTCCGAATCCACTGCTCCTGGAGGATTTTTTTTTTTTTTTTGCCTTTTGTTGTCCTTGTTTTTCTATTGTTGTTGTTGTTGTCGTTGTTGTTGGATAAGACAGAGAGAAATCGAGAGAGGAGGGGATACAGAGAGGCGGAGAGAAAGATAGACACCTGCAGACCTACTTCACTTCCCGTGCAGGTGGGGAGCCAGAGGCTCGAACTGGGATCCTTATGTTGGTCTTTGTGTTTTGCGCCATGTGTGCTTAACCTGCTGCACTACTGCCTGGCAATCTGCATATCTTAAAGTTGCATGACAATATATCAAATATATTTTTATAATTTAGGTAAAAGTCTACAAATGATTCTGGCAAATTAGTGTCTAGGAGCTATTCTGTCTACTCAATTCTGACTAAATGTCAGTATGTAGGTGTAAGTCCCAGATGATAGTCTTGGCTTCCAGATGTAGACTTGGCTCAAGACTCTTTTTCTGGCTTAAAGCCAGTGTTGCATTTGGTACTTTCTGCACCTGATACCTGTTATGCCTGGCCCTAATATATGATGTCATGCTGACATTACACTTCCCATGTAACAGCTGACTACTGAGCATGTCTAAGCTATTTCAGTAGACAAGATGTGATAAGAGGCTCTGCTGGAAATAAATGGGTGCTGAAAGTAATAAATGGGTGCATTTACTTGTTTCAACAATGCTTGTTTCAACAATGCTTTCTCTATATGCTTTCTTCCAGCTAGGGGGGGTCTCAATGAACAGAGCCGCCCTTCAGCTCACATTTGACAAGGTGTTTAAAGTTGAAGTCAAATTCTGACAGTAATATTTATAACATTTTTTGTAGACAGATAGTGAGAACATAGCACCAAATCTTTCATCAATTTGGTATGGGACAGGCTTGAACCTGGATTGCACAAGTGGCAAAGCAGCACACTATCCAAGTGAGCTATTTTACCAGCCCATTATTTATTTATTTATTTATTTATTTATTTATCTATTATTATTATTAGTTTACCAGACCACAGCTATGGTTATGGTCATGAGGAGATATAATCTGGGACTTTGTAGCCTCAAGCATGAAAGTCTCTGCATAATCATTATGCTAGCTACTCCTACCCTATTTATAACTTAATTTTACATTTACTTATTTAATTAATGCAAATAATATTAAACCACTGTATCATCTTGTTTTATTTAAAATAACTTTTTGTTATTGTTGTTGTTTATTTCAGGTCCTGAATCAAAGCAATGATTTCATAATCTTAACACATAAAGGAACCAGAATGGACTCATTTTTTACTTAGTGCTCAATGAACAAGGTAATGAAGCTGTACTGCTGCAATTTTTAACAAGTTTATATTGGGTTAATACCTAGATTATAAGATACTTTAATAGTGTTCCTATTATAGTATCTAAAGTAAGCACAATAAAAACAACAATAATTCAGAGAGGCCAATGATTTTAACTAATGTTATCCTCTAATGATCCTTATTCTACAGAATAAGGAGATTGCCCATATTACACAGAAGAAATAGAAGTCATTGAAGTTGACTAATATGGATAATATCACATTTTGCTGCTTCTTTTACTACTGCTTGACTGGTTTATCTACCATTTCTTGTGATTCGCCAATAAAACACTATTATGCCAGTATAATCAAAGAAGTATAGACAGAAAGATGAATTTCCAGTTTAACAATTAGAAAATAAGGCTCTTAACAAGAAAGACTTGCCTAAGGTCTTGGATTACTCACTGGATAACAGTAGAGTGAGTTTTCTTTTTTCCTTAATCACTATCTTTATTTGATTATTGAATAATGAAAGTCAGAAAGAGGAGATAGAGAGGGAGAGAGACAGAGACATGCAGCCCTGCTTCACTACTGATGGAACTTTCCCCTTGCAGGTGGGGGCTGTGGGCTGGAACCCAGGTCCTTGTGCACTGTAAAGTGTGCACTCAACCAGCTACAACATCACCCAACCTTACAGTGAGTTTTCTAGTATTTTTTCAGTGAAAATATGAAACCATATGAAACTAAAATTTGAAAAAATAATATTTTTAGTTTTTATTGTCTTTATTGGCTAGATACAGTCAGAAATAGAGAGGGCATAGGAGATAGAGAGGAAGAGAGACAGAGACACCTGCAGCACTGCTTCTTCACTTGCAAAGCTTTCCCCTCACAGGCAGGGGCCAGAGGCTCGAACTCGGGTTCTTGTGCATTGTAGTATGTGGGCTCAACCAGGTACACCACCATCTGCCCCCAGGATTAAAATATTTATTATGTTAACATTTACAAAACCTTTGCAATTACAAATACTACCCCAAGCATTGTGCTAAACTATTTAGTACACTAAGAAAACACAAATCAATCACAGTTTTTCCAAGGGTCTGTACTATATAAACATCTGACTTGAGAAACTGGTAAAATGATCTCATTTTAATTTTAGTTTTTAATTTTATTATTTAAATAGACATAGTAAGGCACAGAAAGAGAGTGAAAGAAACCACAGCAAAAAAGTTTCCTTCGGTGCAAGGTGGGCCAGGATTGAACTTGCATCTAGCATAAGCTAAAGCAGCACATTATCCAAGTGAGCTATTTCACAGGCCCTGTAATCTTATTTTTATGTGTGAGGAAACTTTACATATTTAATATAAAAGCAAGTATCACTCAAAGGTGCATATGATCAGAAACGGACAATGGCATCTTTCCTTCACTTAAAAAGAAAGCTTCATTTTATATAATCGTATGGAGTAGGGGTAGGGAAGATAGCCTAATGGTTATGCAAAACAGATTTTCCTGCCTGTAGTTTCAGACACGTAAATTCTAGGCTCTATCAGCTGAGCTATTTCCCTTGCACAACAGAATTTCTCTTCAAAGTAAAGCAAAATAAATTAAGCAATTCAGCCAACCAAAAACAGATACAAAGTAACAGGAGTAAGGAAGTAAGGAAGGTACAAAGTAACAGGAGTAAGGAGTAAGAAAGGTACAAAGCTATTGGTCTACAAGCATTTTCTTAATCTATTTAAATAACAATGCGCAATTGTGCTAACAATTGTGAGGCTTTGAAATAATTTAGAGTTGTTCAGTGTCATACACACACACATATCAAGATTATACTTTAGTCCTTTATGTAAAGGATAAAATTTTTATTTTTTATCATACAATATGAAAAGGGACAAATTAGTCCTTCCCACAGAGTCATTTGCTTTTTTGCAGCCTCAGGATTCTTTTAATAGTTTTGAGGCTAGGCAGGGTCTGGAGCCTTGAGGCCCAAATCTCTGGCTGCAGCAGATGTTTCATCCTTCCTCCTGCTGCCAAAGGAAGATGGGCTGAGATTTCCATGCCCATCCTCCACCATCTTCTCTTCAGCTAAAGAACTCTAAAGTCTTCCTAAATTAAGTCCTAATGCTTGGTTTCAATTTCATTACACTGATGTAATGAAGTCAGAAAATGAATTATTCAAAATAAATCAGTACAGTAATTTTAATGGGTATATCTGCTAAAATAGGGGAAAATTTTTGGCACATTTCCTAAATTTAAAATAAATTATATAGACAATAATTTGTCTCATTCCATTTAGTCAGAAATGAATTAGATCCTGAGGAAAATCAATCAAAGTTAATCCCCAACTCTCTTTGTTCATATGATAACATGGAAAACAGTGCTCATCCTTTCAGTAAATAAACTTTTCCTGTTGTAGTGAACTTTCATTAGCCTCTAGTACTTAATAAAGTACTCCACTCAGAAAATGTTTATATAAGCATAACTGTTCCTGGTAAATTTTTTTTTTTTTCACTGGGGCTTGGTGCCTGCATGATGAACCCATCCTAGCTGCCACTATTTTCCTTTCTTTCCTTCCATCTTTCTTTCTTCTTTCTTCCTTCCTTCCTTTTTTCCTTCCTTCCTTCAATCCTTCCTTATACTTTCCCTCCCTCTCCCTCTCTGTCTTTTTTTCTTTGATAGGACAGACAGAAATTGAGAGGGCCAGGTCAGGTGATGGCTCACCTGGTTAAGTTCACAGAGCAATGCATAAGGGCCCAGGTTCAAGCCCCTGGTCCACACTTGCAGGGGGAAAGCTTTGTGAGTGGTGAAGCAGTGCTGCAGATCTCTCTTCCTTTCCCTCTCCCTCTTTCTCTTGATTTCTGCCTATCTCTATCCAATAAATAAATAAAGATAATTTAAAAAATAAATTATCTTCCCTGCAGAGTGGGGGCTCCTTGCTACAGTAATTTGTATGCTTAACCTGTGTGCCACTGCCTAACCCCATTCCTGGTAAATGATCTTCATTGTGCATATCAGCCAACAGTTGAAAACTGCAGAATTGCACGTATAATTCAGAACTGATTGTCAGACTCAACTATGGCCACCACATTCTCATTTTGCTTAATTGGTGAACAAATGATTCTGATAAGGATCTCCTAAGGATCTTCAGGAGTCTTGATTTTAACATTTACTTACACTTTAAGAGAAATGGTAGTGACTGTTCTCAATACCAGATGATAGTGTCAGGCTAGCGTGGCGGTGCCTCTTCCCAGGCGCGTACTCTCTGGGTTGGAGAGAACGCAACCAGAGCCAGCCTGGGCTGCTACACACTCAGTGACGCAAGGGAGATGACTCAGGAACCAAACACGTGGTGTGAGGCAATGCAATATATTTATTGATCAGAGAGCCAAAGATTTTAAAGGTCCAACCCCGAAGTGGCAAGTCGGAAACGGAAATGGCTAGGAAAGGGGTGGAGAAAAGCAAAATGGAGGTGGAAAGGTAGGAACTACCTTAGCAACTATTGCGAGGGTTTTAACATGTAGGATTAATAATACCCTGGAGGCAGGGAGGGTCTTGAGGGTAGAAAGAAGATAGATCAAGGAATGTAATGAGTGGGCATCTTTCAGGCAGAACAATGATTATGTAGATAGGCCATAGTATCAGGAATGGAGCTCAACCACATCCTCACAATTTCCCAACATCTCTGCCTTTCTTTTTATCTAATGGCCATAGTATCAGGAATGCGGGGTGCTTTGTGAGACAGGGAGTCTGATAAGACGAGGCAAACCTTTGGGATTACTCCTGTCCCTCCTTGCTCAACCTCTCAGTAGAGAGAGAGACTGACAGGATAGACACACTCCTCAGGTCAAGTGCTGCCAAACTTAACCACATCCTCACAATTTCCTGACAGGATAGAATATGTGATAAGAGAAAATTTGTAATTTGTAGTACATATCAAGAACTTTCCCAATTACTCTAAAATGTCTTTGTAATAAATGATCACTAAGTCTAAAATCTATTTATAATATTTGATATTAGTCTAATCTAATTTACCCTATTCAACTTAAAGTAGCATTGATTATAAAAGAACTCAGTTATATTATCAATGTTTCCCTTTTATAAATAAAAAATTTAAAAAATACAGCAAGCAAGTAGAAAGACCCCAAAAGACACTATAAAGTACCTAATGAATTAGTTTCTACTTAGATCTGGATACCCTCCTCACCTATCTCCTACTACATGTCCCTCAATTACTCCCAAAGCTAACCTTGGAAGACAAAGTGAGGACTACAAAAGCTGGATAAGGACAAGAATGGCAAACTTTAACGATGACTCTTTAGTCACTACCAGGCCACCCCATCACCTGGGGCCTTAGTCAGGGAGTCCTGGGATTCCCACACAGACATGGTGGACCTAGACCTCTAACATATCCCTCTCTCTACTGTCACTGGTCATCTCCGTCAGGAAGAACATAATGGACCTCTTTGTTGGCCCCTATACGACTTTGCCCTCAATGTGGATCAACAATGGTAGGGAAGGAGTTGGGTGGTAGAGCAGCAGGTTAAGTGCAGGTGGCACAAAGTGCAAAGACCAGTGTAAAGATTCCGGTTTGAGCCTCTGGCTCCCCACCTACTGGGGAGTCGCTTCACAGGTGGTGGAGCAGGTCTGCAGGTGTCTATCTTTCTCTTCCCCTCCTCTCTCCATTTCTCTCTGTCCTATCCAGCAACAATGACATCAGTGACAACAACAATAAAACAACAAGGGCAACAAAAGGGAATAAATAAGTATCTTAAAAAAAAAAAGGTAGGGAATGGTCCATTCTCCAAAGGGAGGTTGGACATCATACTAATCTACCACTTGAAGATGTGTCCTGAAATAGGTGCAGCCTAGATTGTTCCTAGCCATGACTACAGAATGCAAGCTCAGACCTACAGGGATGCAGAGGTTACATAGGCCCATGTGCTAATTATGGGCCCCAGATCAAACTGATGGGGTTTACAGTTAACAATATTTATACACTTTTCCCATATTTGGGAGCTACTATATTCCCTGATCCAGCTTTCTAGTCCTTTTTCCAACTATGACACCATCTCCCAAGACCATAACCTGGGTCCACCTGCATATTAGATGTCAGGCTCAGGCAAAAACTAGTAAAATTATGGGCCTCTAGGAATATATAAAAAATATACCTACTAGGTTTTTCCAAAACAGGGACCCCAAATCTTCATCAGCAATATTATTTTAGATTCATAATTAGTCAACAATTTGTTCTGCTTTATATCTTATCTCTTTTTCAGCCACCAGGTTCCAAATGCTACCATGATGCCAACTTGACAATGTGTTCTGGAGCCTCTCGTCCCCAGACCCCTGCCCCACTAGGGAAAGAGAGAAACAGGCTGGGAGTATGGATCTATCTGCCAATGCCTATGTTCAGCAGGGAAGAAATTAAAGAAGCCATACCTTCCACCTTCTGCACCCCATAATGACCCTGGGTCCATGCTCCCAGAGGGATAAAGAATAAGAAATCTATCAAAGGAGGTGATGGAATACAGAGGTCTGGTGGTGGGAATTGTGTAGAAATGTACCCCTCTTATTCTATGCATATCAGATTTCAGGCTCAGGGGAAAAAAAGAAAACAAACTAGTATAGTCACCTATATTAGTTTGGCCCTTTGGAATATAACTAAAATAGGTCTACTAGTTATCTACAAAACAGAGACCCTCCAACTCTTCATCTGCACTATTCCAGCCTTTAGGTTCATGATTAGTCAACAACTTGTTTTGCTTTATATGTCAACTCTCTTTTCAACCACCAGGTTCTAGATGATAGCAGGATGTCCACCAGACTTGCCTGGACAGACAACCCCACCAATATATCCTGGAGCTCTGATTCCACAGAGCCCCACCCTATTGGGGAAAGAGAGAGACAGGTTGGGATTATGGATAGACTTGTCAGTGCCCCTGTTCAGCAAGGAAGCAATTACAGAAGCCAGACAGTTCACCTTCTGCATCCCATAATGACCCTGGGTCCATACTCCCAGAGGGATAAAGAATAGGAAAGCTATCAGGAGAGGGGATGAGATGCAGAGTTCTGACGGTGGGAATTGTGTGGAGTTGTACCCCTCTTATCCTATGATTTTGTCAGTGTTTTCTTTTTATAAACAAACAAACAAAAAAAACACTTTAAAAAATGGCTACTTCTCAGAGTGGCCTGGGAGAGACAGCATAATGGTTATGCAAAAGATTCTCTTTCCTGAGGCTCTTATGCCACAGCACCACCAAAAACTAGAGTTGAGTAGTGCTTTTGCCTCTCTTTTCTGTATCTTTCTCCCTGTGTCTCTCTTTCATATAACTGATTAAGGAATTAGTTAAAAATTGGCTAATTCCATGTGAATTTTTTTTAATGCCTCAATTTTTTTAAATGCCATGCTAATTTATAGCATTTTTCCAACCCCTCAGTATGTGGTTGCTGCCAAACTAGAAGTAACAACTCATCTACCTCTTCTAAAATACTTAGACACACACAGACACACAGACACACACACACACACACACACACACACACACACACACACACACACACACACGATGCCTCAAAGCTGCTGTCTGTGCTTGACTTCAGGGTCTTTTTACTTGCTTTCCTCTCATTTGACACACAATTCCCACAACTGCTTTCAAGCATCTTTTGCTTTCTCTCAGATTCCCTTCTATCTCTGCTCAACTGATCTTCCTGAGAGAGATATTCCTTGACCATGCAAATAAAATATATACTGTCCCTCTCTTCTCATCCTGCATTATTTTCTCTAGACTATCTATTGCCATCTGTCTAACTATTTTCCATTTATTTACCTGCTTACTATCTGTATTCTCTCCAGACTACATGGTTCAGGAAGACAGGAACAATATTTCTTTTTTTTTTTTTTTAATCTTTATTTATTTGATAGAGACAGCCAGAAATTGAGAGACAGGAGAAGACAGAGAGATACCTGCAGCACTGCTTCACCACTTGTAAAGCTTTCCCCATGCAGGTGGAGACCAAGCACTTGAACCAGGGTCCTTTCACACTATAACATGTGCACTCAAGCAGGTGTGCCACCACCCGGCCTCCAGGAATGATATTTCTAAGGATTTATTTTATTTCATATGAAAAGGAGCTTCATATATAAGAGGCAAAAAACAAAACAAAACATAGCATTATTCCAGTACAGGCATTGCTGACAATTGATCCAACCTCAGACATGCAACTGAACCCCACTAGTGGGAGTTTATCACTGGATATAGGTTGCAGAAACAATAGTTTTATTCAGTTATATCCAATATATCTAAACTAATACCTAGTAATGAAGGTAGTTAACAGCTTTGGTGAATTAGCATAATTTATATAGCATCCCTAGAACAAATAAGTACAAAATTTTTAGGGACATATACACATGTGATAAAACCACAGTAATAAACAAAAAATTCACTCAGAATTTCACTCTGGAAAAGAGGTGAGTAGGGTGAAGAGGTGGGGGATGAGATCATATAGGCTCTCCAACTCTGTAAATATTTATTTAACTGGATACTATTTTAGCAAAAGTTTAGTTTTGTCTTTATGCTTTCTAATGTAAAATAGCATGTACTTTTGTGTATACACTGAATGTTTCACAAGAGTTTTCTTTTATTTAAATTTCTTTATTGGGAAGTTAATGTTTTACAGGCAACATCAATACAATAGTTTGTACATGCATAACACTTCCCAGTTTTCCACAAAACAGCCCTCACTAGGTCCTCTGCCATCTTGTTCCAGGACCTGAAACCCAGAGTCTTTTTACTTTGGTGCAATATGCCAACTCTAGTCCACGTTCCGCTTAGTGTTTTCTCTTCTGATCTTGTTTTTTAAAATTTTGTCATAAGAATTTTAAACATACAAGCAGTGTAATTTATTTGGCAGTGTTTAAAAGTAATGAATGTATTTACAGTAAATAAGTTACTTTTTTCTTCTTACAACAATATTATTTACCTTTTGGAAAAATATAGGTGAGTTTGGCTATAAGTTGCACTGCTGGGTCCTAAATTTAAAGTCTCAGTATTTTCTGGGGAATTCAGCCTTTAGTAACAGTGGTTCTGCTGCTTCAGTCCTAATTTCTCAGTAATGAGGTTTCCATCCAAGCTTGAACAGATCACCAGCTGTTCATATGTATGCTCATTTAAAATTGTTTTCTTTTGCTTTGGATGGTAAAATACCAGATACATTATTTTAAAGATACCAGTTTAGAGGGAAGATAGAAATCAGGAATCACATCAAAATTCTCTTTAGAAAATACTAACACATTTCAGCCAAAAATGGAAAAATGCTATTATAGTTTTAGGTTTTGTTCTAACAATGAGCTGTCCAACTTTGAATCAACTCCTACGAACCTTTCAGAAAGTGTTGAAATAACTTAGTATTGACTATTCCAATAAGATTGACATAGGACAACCAGAAGAGGTGATTATGGCAAATTGAGTCAATTTTATATATATATTATTTATTTAATATATCTCTGGTTAACCTCTGAAAAGTTTTAATTTGACATTAAGTGCTGTACTTCTGCCTTTTAGCTTAAAGGTACTAGTAGGAGAGCCCTAACTTTGGAAATATTCTTGATAGACAATTTAGTAATCTTGTGTGTTATAAATAAGCATAAATATTATTACTCATGATATGTCTATTTAATGTAAAAATTTTTACTCACCAGGTACTGATCATGAAAACAACACATTGCCATTGCATTTAACTGGAATCAATTCTAGTTACAGAGTGAACACAATGTAAAAATCTTTACCTTTTTTTCTAGTGATAAATAAAATAAATTGTGATAAGAGGAAAGCTTATCTAGTGTTTTTCAGTAACTGACAGAACTAGGATTAGGACTTGAGTCTCTTAAGATATTGTAGAATCTTTCCAATACACCTCAGTAATCTTTTGTATATGCTGTCCTGGTCATATAACTCAGGAATATAATCTCAGAAATCATTGAGGAGAGACAAAGGATTACTGCTTTGGCTATGATTTGAAACTTCGTAATTGTGACTTGCCAAGAATAATTAAGAGGCTGTCAAAATACTCCAACTAGCCATATCAATCATGACTCAGCATGTACTGAGAATGAATAAGTAGTGAATGTAGTTGTTTTAATATATACGTGAGAACTTTTGATTGTGACTATATATTTATTTGACAGTTACCTTCCTAGAGATTTCTAAGTCTAGTTTCTGTATTTTTGTTTTAAGCTCCATTATAACAAAATATAATATCTAGTCACTTAATAAAATTACTAAAAATAAATTCAAACTCCAAACTCTATGTAACTGTACTCACAAATTATATGATGCACACATATAATGCATTCATGAAATTAGAATTTTAAACAACATATTGACCCATATCTTGAAACAGGAGAGAAAGAATGGAATATATAAGGGTTGTTTGTTAAGCTTAGCTAATGTCCTAGTGCCCTAAGAGTGTCTTTGTGAGAATTGATTCATGATGCCAGATGACCTACTGCTGATTTATTACTCTGCCAAAAGAGAAATTACAAAAGTGTACTTTGCTGATGTAATATAGCTGTCTACACTCATTTTATAAAACAGGACTTCCACAAACCAGTTGACCTTATTTGGGTGCAGAGAAGACATTACACATCTAGGTGTCTATGTCTAATGCCATTGTCAGACTGGCCTCAGTGTGAAATGCTGTAACTATATGTTGATTTGATATAATATAATAATATAACATAATATAATACAATAATAATATAATATAATATAATATAATACTTGACACTTCTGGTACTAGGAGGACACAACTGTTTTTACTTGTATCGCTGTCATCTACCATAATTATAGTCATGATCATGTAGATAAATTCTTTACAAGAAGAAAAGGGATAAATGGGAAGAAGCAATGGTATATATATTTTTTATACTCTGAATATTTTATATGTAAAACATATCATTATATGTTACATTTACAAAGTCATTGATTTAAGCAAGGGAGTAAAAAAACATTATCATAAATATTTAATAAACCTAAATCTACATTTCAAAACCTACGATATACCCAGATAGTTAAAAATGTTTCCCCCTCTTAAAGCACAGCTATTGTCATTAAAGATAGATGCATTGAGCATATCTAAGTATAGGATACCAAGCAAAAATTAAGCACAAGGGAATCTAGTAAGAAAAACATAAGAAAAATCTCAACATAATGTTTTCATGTGAGGTCTTGACTGTCATTTTCTCTTAAGTCCTTTTTAGGGACTTCTATTGATCTGAAATAGTAGAAGGTAACTACAGTACTTGAAACACAACTTCATAAATGTATAAAAAGCACATATTATATAAATATGTATATAATTATATACATGAAAATTTTGGAAGAGTCTGAATTTTTTTTGATATTTTATGAGATTGATCATATTTATGTTCCTCCCATCTAGAATCAGATGTGCTCAGGGAAATCCACACTGGTAGCTGAAGAATCAACAGATAGTACAGATTTACATTATTTTTAAAACCATCCCTGTGGAGGACACTGTGCCAAGAGCCGGGGTGCCAATTAGAAAGAAAGGAAGAAAGAAAGAAAGAAAGAAAGAAAGAAAGAAAGAAAGAAAGAAAGAGAGAAAGAAAGAAAGAGAGAAAGAAAGAAAGAGAGAAAGAAAGAAAGAGAGAAAGAAAGAAAGAGAAAAAGAGAGAGAGAGAAAGAGAGAGAGAGGGAGGGAGGAGGGAAGGAAGGAAGGAAGAAAGAAAGAATGGAAGAAGGAGAAAAGAAATGTGACTTAGAACCAGAGGGATCTAGAAACAAAAACTGTGAAAATTCATGAAATACCTTACTTGTTTATCTTGCCAAGGCTAACATAATTAACACTCTGCTCAAAGTCTGGAATACAATTGGGATATTAAAAAAAAAAAACTAGTTCCTGTTTGTTCTTCCCTTCTTATCCTCACACTACCTACCATATGTAGTTTCTATAAGATGTAAACTTTCTGATTCTGTATTCTATCAAATGTTTATACAAATAAATATCATTTAAAGACAGGAGAGCATAATGCCTGGTTTGACTGGAATCCAAAAAAGTTACTGCTGAAATGCAAGAACATATTTGGATATGACTGGGAAGACTCACAAGGAAGATTTTCTTTCTTACTTTCTTTTTTTTTTTTTTAGATTTTATTCATTTATTCATGAAGATAGAAAGAGAAAGAAGATAGAAAAAGAAAGAGAATTTTATTCATAATTCATGAAGATAGAAAGAGAAGGAAGATAGAAAAAGAAAGATAATTTTATTCATTATTCATGAAGATAGAAAGAGTAAGATAGAAATATTTTATTCATTTATTCATGAAGATATATAGAGAGAAAGAACCTGACATCACTCTGGTACATGTGCTGCCAGGGATTGAACTCAGGATCTCATGCTTGAGAATCCAATGCTTCATCCACTGCGCCACCTCCTGGACCACAACAAGGAAGACTTTCTAAGGAAGAATACTCAATTTGACTCTGGATGAACAGAATTTCATTATAAAGAGAAGGGCTAGGGGAATATAATCTAAGGTTTTGGGGAGGCAGATCTATCCTATGTATGGCTGGTTGGTTGGGTAAATACTAAGATTCATTCATGTGTATAGTGGCACCTCTCTGTATACAGAGGCGCCTATAACAATGAAAGAAATAAGACAAATATTCATTTTCAGATAAAATGTTGCAGCTGATCATCTGAAAAGAAGCAGGAAAAAAAGTGTTATTAAAAGAGCTCATACAGGGGTCAAGTGGTGGTACACTTGATTATAATGTGCAAGGATCTGGTCCCTACTAGCAGAAGGGAAGCTTCTCTAGCCATGAAGCAGCACTGCAGGTGTCTCTCTGTTTCTTTTCCTCTGTCTCCCACTCCCTCTCGATTTCTGGCTGTCTCTATCAAATAAAGATAATGACAAATAAAAACACAAAATAGCTTATGTGGAGTCAATAATGTGCATATTTTGTTATAGTTGTGACCTAGGTTCTTTCCTGACCCCCACTGTATTAAAGGAAGCTTCAATGTTTATGTTGTGATGTCTTTCTCTTTGTTACTATATCTATCTCTGTCTTTCTACCACAAAAGATTGGCCTGAAACAGTGAAAATCTAGTAAAGACAAAGCATAACTAACCAACTAAGTAAATAAATAAGAAAAGGAGCAGGAGAATTCTAAATATTTCACACACGAAATCTGTATCATACATTTTCTATTTGCTTCAAACTAGGTGTTATTGAAAATTAAAATCCAATAAAATAAGGCTTGTGGGTTTCATAAATTTACAAGCTAGCCAGGGGCTTTAACCTGGATCCTTGTGCGGGTCCTTGCATTTCATACTATGCATGCTTAACCTGGTGCGCCCCACAGGATGATATATATATATTTTTTGATAGAAAGAGATGGAGAGACAGAGGAAGAAAGAAAAAGACACTACAGTACTGAAGGTTCTCACAGTGTTGAGGCTGCCATTATGATAGTACCAAAGCAGGCACCATAGCAGGCAAACTATTTTTGCAGGCTATCATGATTTTCGAAACTACTTCCCTCTCTTTTCCTTACAAGTAACCATTATTATGATTTGTAAATCATTTATCTTTGGTTTTGAGGTTTTAAAATTTATATAAATGACTTTTTATTGCTTTTAGTAAAAATGTGTTTTCAGTGATGTTATACACATATATTTTAAGAGTGAGACAACCAAATCACTGTAGTCATTTCATTTAAAAAATGTTCTGTTCATTTTTGCAAGGTATTGGCCAACTACTTTTTCTCAAGCAGTATTTGATCTACATCCTCACCACTTTTGGTATCTGAGTTTTTAAATTTTAGTTATAGTGGTGAATGTGTAGTGTTTAGCATTTTGTTTTTAATTGGTATTCCCCAGGCATTGTAAAAGAGAATGGCTTTTAATACATTTCTTGGTTTAAGATACCTCTTTTTAAATATTTATTTATTCCCTTTTGCTGCCCTTGTTGTTTTATTGTTGTACTTATTATTGTTGTTGTTATTGATGTCATCATTGTTGGATAGAACAGAGAGAAATGGAGATAGGAGGGGAAGACAGAGAGGGAGAGTTTAGAAAGATAGACACCAGCAGACCTGCTTCATTGCTTGTGAAATGACTCCCCTGCAGGTGGGGAGCCTGGGCTCGAACCAGGCTCCTCACGCAGGTCCTTGGGCTTTGCGCCACGTGCGCTTAACCCGTTGTGCCTGACTCCCAAGATACCTCTTTTGAAAGCCATTAAGTGCACTTTTTTTTTTTTTCTATTGGGATGACTATTTTTCTCTGGAAATTTTTAGAAACTTTGTCTGTATAACATGGCCATGGATTCTTTTGGGGTTAAAACCATAAACTGAGGGTTTGGTAGATGGGACAATTCCTCCTCTGAAACCTTCATATGGTTATATCCTTTTGACTTTAATTAAGACAAAAGCTTGCAGATAAAGAGCCCAGTTACTGAGCCAGTCAAGGTTAGTGATTATTGTATACTCCTCCATTGAATATATCTGTCCATCTTGTTCATATATATGCACGAATTTCTTGAAAACTCATAAATAATATCCACTCTGACATTACCCTAATTGTACCATATAAAACCAAATTTCACTTTCTCATCTTTGAAATTTTCCAACAAGCTTCTTAACAAGGATTGTTTTTCAATCCATCAAGGGCCTTCTTTTCTGCAAATCTGTTCTTGTGAATTATTTTGAAGACAGACATCTTATTTAGTTGCAGCAGTTCTAATTACAAAAACTTCCTCAGTAAATTTATTCGCTTACTTGCTTTCTGTGACTACATTAATGTTTTGAGAGTAATAGAATTTACCGGGTTTAAATGTACTTACAAATCTTTTTCCTTAATATATTATTGCACACATCTTATATTAGCCTCTGAAGTTAATCTATATTATTTTAGACAAAATATAATTGTTTTGCTTATATATTTTTTTAACGTATTTTTTGTTTTTCTTTTTTTTTCTTTTTTTCCCCACCCCCCACCCACCCCAGAGTCTTTTACTTTGGTGAGATACACCAATTTCATTTCAGGTTCTACTTCTGTTTTCTGATCTTGTTTTTCAACTTATGCCTGAAAGTGAGATCATCTCATATTCATCATTCTGTTTCTGACTTATTTCACTGAACATGATTTTTTCAAGGTCCATGCAAGATCAGCTGAAAACGGTGAAGTCACCATTTTTTTAACAGCTGAGTAGTATTCCATTGTGTATATATACCACAACTTGCTCAGCCACTCATCTGTTGTTGCTTCCAGGTTTTGGCTATTACAAATTGTGCTGCCAAGAACATATGTGTACACAGATCTTTTTGGATGGGTGTGTTGGGTTCCTTAGGATATATCCCTAGGAGAGGAATTGCAGGGTCATAGGGTAGGTCCATTTCTAGCCTTCTGAGAGTTCTCCAGACTGTTCTCCACAGACGTTGGACCAATTGACATTCCCACCAGCAGTGCAGGAGAGTTCCTTTGACCCCACAACCTCTCCAGCATTTGCTGCTGTTACCTTTTCTGATGTATGACATTCTCACAGGACTGAAGTGGTACCTTGTTGTTGTCTTTATTTCCATTTTTTGACAATCAGAGACTTGGAGCATTTTTTCATGTGTTTCTCGGCCTTTTGGATCTGTTCTGTAGTGAAGATTCTGACCAGGTCCTCCCACCATTTTTGGATGGGGTTATTTGTTGTCTTGTTGTTGAGTCTGGCAAGCTCTTTATATATGTTGGTTATTAAACTCTTGTCTGATGTATGGCATGTAAAGATCTTCTTCGATTCTGTGAGGGGTCTCTTGGTTTGGGTAGTGGTTTCTTTTGCTGTAAAGAAGCTTTTTAATTTGATGTAGTCCCATAGGTTTATACTTGCCTTAGTCTTCTTTGTAATTGGATTTGTTTCATTGAAGATTTATTTAAAATTTATGCTGAAAAGAGTTCTGCCAATATTTTCTTCTAAGTATCTTATAGTTTGTGGTCTAACATCCAAGTCTTTGATCCACTTGGAATTTACTTTTGTATTTGGTGAAATACAGTGATTCAGTTTCATTCTTCTGCATGTTTCAAGCCATTTTTTCCACACCATTTGTTGAAGAGACTCTGCTTTCCCCATTGAATAGTCTGAGTCCCTTTGTCAAAGATTAGATGTCCATAGGTGTGGGGGCTCACGTATGGGCTCTCAATTCTATTCCACTGGTCAGTGTGTCTATTCATGTTCCAGTACCAAGCAGTTTTGATGACAATGGCCCTATAATACAATTTGAGATCTGGGAGTGTGATACCTCCAGTTCTGTTCTTTTTTCTCAAGATTGTTTTGGCAATTCTAGGTATTTTCTGGTTCCAGATAAACAATTGTAGCATTTATTCTATTCTCCTAAAAAATGTGCTTGGGATCTTGATGGGGATAGCATTAAATTTGTATTTGGCTCTGAGTAGTATATTCATTTTGATGATGTTAATTCTACCAGCCCATGAACATGGAATATCTTTCCACTTCTTTGTGTCTTTTTCAATTTCCTTGAGTAGTGACTCATAATTTTCAGTCTACAAGTCTTTCACTTCTTTGGTTAGGTTTACTCCTAGATATTTTATTGTTTTAGTTGCTATAGTAAAAGGAATTGATTTATGGCTTTCAATTTCTTCTAGCTTAGTGTTTGCATAGAGGAATGCCACTTTTGAATGTTAATTTTGTAGCCTGACACCTTACTGTAGTTCCTGATGATTTCCAAAAGCTTCTTGCTGGATTCCTTAGGTTTTTCTGTGTATACTATCATGTCATCTGCAAATAGGGAGAGTTTGACTTCTTCTCTTCCAATCTGTATCCCTTTAATTCCTTGCTCCTGCCTGATTTCTATGGCAAGAACTTCCAACACTATGTTGAATAGTAATGGTGATAGTGGGCAGCCCTGTGTAGTACCTGATCTGAGTGGAAATGCTTCCAGTTTTTCACCATTGAGTATGATATTGGCTATAGGTTTGCTATATATAGACTCCACTATCTTCAGGAATTTTCCATCTATTCCCATATTTTGTAGTGTTTTGATGCCGGGATAGCCTGAGGGTACTTCTTCCCGAGCTAGTGCTCTCTGGCTTGGGGAGAACTCAACTGGAGCCGATCTAGGCTGCTGCGTGGAAGAGGGATCAGGAACTCGTGCCGCACTAACTTCCACAGGAGATACACTCTGGAACACTCGGAGCCGGAAAGCAATTTCCAAGTGTCTTTAATCAGAAGAGCAGCTGTTTTTATACTCTCCAAGTAGGGTGGAAACAGGATGTGACATAGAGAGGGTGGAGAGAAAAGTGACTGATGAAAATCAGAGTGTGACAAGGAGGGGGCGGAACAGGCGAGAATCCTATCACTGAACCACCAATGCCCTGGAGGGAGTGCTTTATGTAAATGTAAAAGTGATTTATGTAAATAGACCAAAGCTTTGGATCAGTAAATCCCTATATAGGCATATGGTTAAGCAGAAGCCAGGGGGAGGTGGCATACTACCCAACATCTTGATCATAAAGGGATGTTGTATTTTGTCAAAGGCTTTCTCTCCATCTATTGATATGACCATGTGGTTTTTGGTCTTGCTTTTATTGATGTGGTGGATCACATTGATTGATATATGTATATTAAACCAACCTTCCATGCCTGGGATAAACCCCACTTGGTCATGATGAACAACCTTTTTAATATACTGCTGTATCCAGTTGGGTAGAATTTTGTTCAGTATTTTAGCGTCTATGTTCATCAGAGATATTGGTCTGTAGTTTTCTTTTTTGGTTGTGTCCCTGTCTGCTTTTGGTATCAGAGTGATGTTGGCTTCATAGAAGCTGGCAGGGAGTATTCCAGTGTCTTCAATCTTCTGGAAGACTTTTAAAAGTAGAGGTATTAGTTCTTCTTTGAAGATTTTGTAGAATTCATTTGTAAAACCATCTGGTCCAGGACTGTTATTTTTGGGGAGATTTTTGATAACTGTTTCAATTTCATTAGCTGTGATAGGCCTGTTCTTATTATCCACTTCCTCTTTACTTAGTTTTGGAAGTTGGTAAGTATCTAGGAAATCGTCCATTTATTCCAGGTTCTCTAGCTTGGTGGCATATAGTTGTTCATAGAAGCCTCGCATGATATGTTGAATTTCTGTGGTGTCTGTTGTGATATCTCCTCTTTCATTTAATATCCGATTTATTTGGGTCTTCTCCCTTTTTTGTTTTGTGAGTCTGGCTAAAGGTTTGTTGATTGTGTTCATACTTTTGAAGAACCAACATTTACTTTCATTGATCTTTTGTATGGTTTTCTTATTCTCAATGTTATTGATTTTGCCCTAACTTTAGTAATTTCTGTCCTTCTGATTGCTTTAGGGTTCCTTTGTTCTTCTTCTTCTAGGTCTTTAAGATGTGCAATCAGGCTATTTAGTTGTGCTTTTTCTTGTTTCCTAATGTGTGCTTGTATAGCTATGAACTTCCCTCTCACTACTGCCTTAGCTGTGTCCCAAATATTTTGATAGCTTGTGTCTTCATTTTCATTGAAGTCTCGAAATCTTTTGATTTCTTCCTTGATTTCCTCTTTGACCCAGAGGTTGTTAAGAAGTGTACTGTTGAGCTTCCACATTTTGGGACTATTACTAATCTTTTGTTGATTGTTAAGTGTTAGTTTAATTCCATTGTGGTCTGAGAAGATGCTTGGGATGATTTCAATGCTCTTGAATTTGCTGATGCTGTCTTTGTGGCCTAACATATGGTCTATCCTTGAGAATGACCCATGTGGATTTGATGAAAATGTGTATTCCAGTTTCTTGGGATGAATGACTCTGAAAATGTCCAATAGTTCTAGTTTATCTATCTCTTCATTTAGCTCCCTTATGTCTTTATTGATTTTCTGCCTGGATGATCTGTCAAGTTGAGAGAGTGGGGTGTTGAAGTCCCCTACTACGACTGTGTTGCTGTTAATATATTGCTGTAGCTCTTTCAGTAGATATTTGATGTATTTAGATGGCTTCTCATTGGGTGCATAGATGTTAATAATTGTTAAGTCCTCTTGATTGACTGCTGGGAAATTGTGCCGATGCAGTCACATCTGCCATGTTGTCCCCTCAGGCTACTAGTTCCCGTGAGAGTTGGGACATTCTCGGTGTGCCTGTTCAGCCATGTTGTGCCCTCAGGGCATTGTCTATATCCCCACGATATTTGGAGTGCTTTGGTTACTCCTCCCCCCTCCCATTCTCACGAGAGTTATCCTATCCTGGAGTGCTATGGTTACTCCTCCCCCTTCCCATTCTCGCAAAAGCTGCTCCTATAAAAGCCTTTCTTCTTTCGCACCTCGCTCTCTTGCCAGTGCTTCACTCCAGTGTTCAGATGCAGGAAAGGTTACTGCATGAGGTGGCCATTTTCGCTACCTCCACGTGGCCCAACCTGCTTCTCTAGCACCCAACTCTGAGGTGCCAGTGCAAATAAAGATTTGTGTTTCCTCTTCGCTCCGGACCCTTCCTCTCTCTCTTCTCCGTGGCCCGCGCACAACAACACCTGGTGCTCAACGTGTCCCACACTCACGCCCGGCCTGAGGCCCCTGAAAGCCACGCAGACACAGGTAAGTGGCATCCACCCACCTCTGTGGCCCCACGTTTCCCTCCACCATGGGAATTTTTTCGTTTTATGAGGAGGTGTTCCAGTTATTATCTCCTTCTGCCCTGGGACAGATTTGTGCTCTCACAGATGGTTTAATTTTTGCTACCCCCTGGATTTTTATAACTGTGGTCGCCACTTACAAGATATGTACAACGTGGTCTGCCGTGAGGATAAGTGACCTTGAGGCTGCAATACGAGAGTTAAAGCACATATGCTTAAGAACTCAGTCGCCCTCAGTGATCAGCAGATAGACCCAGAACTTCCATTCCCACAGACATGTACACATGTTTGGAAGCTCCTCCTCCGACCCCACCCCCTGCCGCCCAGGGTTCAGCTTCTCCTGAGATACAAGAGTTAAGAGATATGTGCTTACAACCTAAACGCCCTAAGTGATTTGCAGTAAGTACCCAAACTTCTGTCCCTGCAGACACGTGCTCAGTTCCTTCTGCGGCTTCCATGACCCCTTCACCCGCTGGTCCCTGCAGACACGTGTTCGGCTCCTTCTGCAGACATGTGTTCAGTTCCTTCTGCTTCTCTGGCCCCGCCCCCTGCTTCCCCTGAGGCTTCCGCTTCTCTAGCCCCTCCTCCTACCACCCTGGTTTTGGCTTCCCCTGAGGCTTCTGCTTCTCTGACCCCACCCCCTGCTGATACGTCATCATTAAGAGACCTAGTGGCTGAGGTACGGGAGTTAAAGGCAGCATTTAAGGACTTTAAACCATGTGCAGTCCACCCTGAGAGCTCTGTCCTCGTAGATATGCGTGCGGTTTCCCCTGCGGCCACCACAGCAGTTTCCATGGCACCTTCCACTTCTGTAGCTCCCTCTCCCGCACCATTCGACCAAATCCACACCTTCCCTGTAAACGTGGCCCCTTCTAAACAAAACCCTCAGCTGTGGCAGCCATACTCCTCTGAAGAGATTGAAGCACTCAGTCAAGCAGTCAGGAAGGACGAAATGCACGCTCCATGGACCAAGTCCATTTTAAGGAGTTTTTACCACCATCTTTACATGCCGCAGGATTGTTAAGGACCTGGCTCGTGCTGCACTCCCAGACCCCCTCTACCTACAGTGGAAGGCATGCTTTCACGATCAGTGCTCTAGACAGTCCCAGGAAAATAGTAACAAACAGGTAGAATGGGATTCTGATGTTTTGTTTGGAGAAGGAGCTTATGAATCTGGAGCTCAGCAGGCAGAAGCCAGGTTTCCAACCGGTTATTTTGAACAGGTACGCATCTGCGCAACACAAGCATGGGAAAGGGTGACCCCACCCAATGTAGATTCATCAGTTCCCTTTAACTCTCTTCTCCAAGGCACTGATGAATAATTAGCGAGCTTCATCTCAAGGGTGAAGACAAGCTTAGAGAGAAAGGTTTATAATCCTGATGTCCGCTCACTACTCCTGCGCTCTATTGTCTGGGAAGGCATCATACCACAATTCCATCAGGCATGCCTTAATCTTAAACACCTACACCCAGATAATTGGATTTTAGTGACACAGGAACTTACATCAGGTAATTATGGGGCACCTGCTACGACACAGGTTTATGCAGTTACCCCACGTAATCACAATGGGGCCTGCTTTCAGTGTGGTCGCCAAGGACATTGGCGTAACCAATGTCCTGATAAGCTGTGACCACGCCTCCAGTCAGGGAAACCCCGCCTCCAGTCAGAGCAACTCCGCTTTCAGTCAGGGAGACAGAGGCCACGTACTGTTTTTCCAAGATGTCGTAAGGGGTTTCATTGGAAGAGAGATTGTTGGTTCCAATTTCATAAAGATGGTTTGCCCCTGAATGGTACAAATTCGGGGCCTGAAATTTTGTGGACCACTCCTGTTTTAGAATGGTGTCACCCTTCTATGACAGTAAAGATTGGCAATATTCCTTTTAAATTTTTGATTGACATGGGGGCAGCAAAGATGATTTTAAGGCAAGATTGGGAACTTATCCCTGGACCCAGTATACATGGAGTAGGAGGGGTGACCCAATCATTTTGCACACGAGACTCGCTCATGTGGGAAGACCTGGAAGGTTCTATCAGACACTTCTGCCCTTTGGTAGCTGATATTAGCACCAACCTACTGGGCAGGGATATTCTGGAATGTCTTGATGTTAGGATATCCACAGATGCCTCTGCAGAGCGTAACACTCATTCCTGCGAGACGAGGTCTAATCAGCACCCCCAATACTAAATGCCACTGTTTGTAGCCAAACACCCCGCTTAAGCTGGCTTTCTAATGAGCCTGTCTGGGTGGAACAGTGGCCTTTACCTAGGGATAAACTAGAAATTTTAAAAGAGCTCGTCTGAGAGCAGTTGTCCTTGGGACACATTCGCCATTCTCGAAGCCCGTGGAATACACCTGTCTTTGTGATTAAAAAGCACTCGGGAAAATGGTGCCTCCTCCAAGATCTCCGTGCAGTAAATAAAACCATGCAGGTCTGGGGCTCCCCCCAAAGGGGTTTGCCTCTTGCTTCTGCAATTCCCACAGGAATTCCAATCATAGCTATTGATATACAAGATTGTTTTTTCTCTATTCCCTTGCATCCGCAAGATTGTAAAAGTTTTGCCTTCTCTGTTCCTTCTATTAATAACGCCAGCCCTGCCGATAGATTTGAATAGGTAGTGC
Organism: Erinaceus europaeus; assembly: GCF_950295315.1. Taxonomy (NCBI): domain Eukaryota; kingdom Metazoa; phylum Chordata; class Mammalia; order Eulipotyphla; family Erinaceidae; genus Erinaceus; species Erinaceus europaeus. The sequence continues at coordinate 43,345,807 of NC_080169.1, read as the reverse complement.
TGCCCCAAGGCATGGCCAATAGTCCTACAATTTGTCAAGAGGCTGTTAAATCTGCCCTTTTTCCATATATACATAAGGGCCTTAATGTTTTTCATCACATGGATGATGTATTAATATGGGGAAAATCAGATACAGATCTCTGCGCCCTACGTGATTTTCTCATTCCTGCATTAAAGAAAAGTGGCCTTAATGTGGCTCCTGAGAAGATACAGCTAATTCCTCCAATATCTTTTTTAGGTTCAGATATTTCTCTAACGTAAATTCGTCCCTTAAAACCTATTGTCACCGTTCCTTCTAACCTTACTCTTGCTTCTTTACAAAGTTTTCTAGGAAATTTAAATTGGCTTAGGCAGTATCTCTATCTGCCCACAAGCTGCCTCCAACCACTGTTTGACCTGTTAAAAGGAAACAAACAGCCCTCCTCAAAATGTAAGTTAACTCCTGAGGCCTCCTTGGCACTGGAAAGGGTTGACCAGGCCCTCCAGGACATGCACCTTGTTCGATTCTCCCCCTCCTCTCCGGTAAACCTTCTAATCTTTAACTCCACCCCCACAGTAGTAGGGGCATTGTGGCAGAACCATGGGGTTCTTGAGTGGCTTCACACGCCAGTAGGAGGAACTCCAAGACTCCTCACTGAAATAGACGCTTTAGCATTCATGGTTTGCCAAGGGAGAAATAGGTCTGTGCAGGTCTTAGGGAAAGAACTGGATTTAATTATTCTGCCCTTTTCACTCACAGATACAGAGTGGCTCATACGACATCATTCCCACTTTGCCATAAGCTTTGTGGGGTTTCCAGGACAAATAACCATTTTCCTTCTAATAAATTGATAGGTTCTTTACTTCTTTTGCCTCTACTAGCACCTAAACTTTTCTCTCAAGATCCCATTCCTTCTGCTCCTACAGTCTTCACTGATGGTGGAAAAAAGGGAGCTGCTGCCCTTATATATTACCCGGACAAACAACCCCCTAAACTTCTCTTTACTGAGCTTCCTGAGAATTCTCCTCAGTACAAAGAACTTTATACTGTTTTCCTTGCATTAAAAGCTGTACCAGAATCCTTCAACCTGTTTTCTGACAGTGTGTATACTGTTAACTTACATCCATGGCTTGCTCGTTCCTATGTGAAAACTGATGACAACCCACTTTCCCCTCTTTTGATTCAAGTCGCCTCTATGCTCTTTTCTCGAACCCAACCACTATATATTCAGCACCTTCATTCCCACAGCCCTCTTCCTGGTTCCCTGTCCGAAGGGAATGCTGCAGCTGACCGCCTTGCCTCCACAGGAGCTCTCCCAGTCTCTGCCTCTGATGCTGCTGATTTCCATTCTCTAACCCATGTTAATCTTAAAGGCCTTCGAGCTCGATTTCCTGATGTTCCTTTACCACAGTTAAAACATATCCTAGCTACATGCTCTTCCTGTGCAAGTCTCATAAAAACACCTGCTATTCAAACTCTTGGGGTTAACCCCCAAGGCTTAAAAGCTAATGCTATTTGGCAAATTGATGTCACCCACATACCAAACTTTGGCAAACAAAAATATGTGTCTGTCTCAATTGATAACTTTTCTAAATTTATTTGGGCAACAGCTCAGACATGAGAAAGCCCTAAAAAGCTTATAAGCCATATGCTTTCCTGTTTTGCTGTGATGGGCTTACCTCTTCAACTGAAAACTGACAATTGACCTGCATTTACCAGCAAACAATTTAAAGATGTTTGTTCCCTCTGGAACATTACTCATACCACAGACATTCCCTATAATCCACAGGGACAAGGCATTGTTGAGAGGGCCCATCAAACCCTTAAGGCTCAATTAAATAAATATAAAGGAGGAATGTACCCCCCAATATCCAGCTAGCAAAAGCCTTAACTACGTTAAATCTCTTTAATATTTACAATAACTCAGACTTACCTCCTATTATTCTTCACTGGCAAACACCATCTACTCTCCCATCTATTAAGGTCAAATGGAAAGACCCACTTGATAAAATTTGGAAAGTGCCTGACCCTCTATTGACCATGGGAAGAGGTTTTACATGCATTTTTCCCTCATAATTACTCTAAACCTGTCTGGATTCCTGCCCGCCATGTCCAACAATACCCTCATGATGGCACTGTTATCCCTGAAGAACTAGAAATAATACAAGAGGACTAGATGCAGGATACATCCCAGGATCCATAATATGACATGGCAGAACCTAAAAAAGTTGGCTCACAGAGCCCTCTCTCCTACCCCTTCCCTGAATGTCTTATGTTATGACTGGCCAGTTGTGTTTTGTGAGTGTGTTGAATGACCAAAAATTTTTGTATGACCCATTTGCTCAGAGTACTCTAAATGTTAAAACCATTGTCACTAACATGCATTAACTCTCTAAGTAACCTGAGTCTGTTAATAGTCTAAAGTCAATTATAGTAAACCTCTAACTTGTTACAAGTTTTATTTTTTTTCACAAGTAAGTGATTACAGCTATTTAGCCTTCATATGAGAAATCATCTGTTCATATGGTAAGGTATTAAACTGTAAGAAGTTCCTCCATATCCAACCTATGTGAATTAACAACATTCACATATTCTTGTACACTTAACTGGTTCTTCTTGTCTTGCCACCATAGGCCTGCCTTTGTCAGCCAACAATTTAAAAATGTTTCCCTTTGTAACATCACCCATGCCACAGACATCCTTTACTACCCCCAAAGACAAATGGCTGTTCTCCTGGACATCACATCCACTGACTGCTTCCCTTAGACTTAAAATATGATCCTACCTCTTTATACCAATGGATACATTCCCCCTTCCTTACCTGTCTACCCTTAGTTATGGGACCCTAGCTTGTTTTACTTCATCTGCTCACAATAGGTCCTATAATTCTTTTTTTCAACATTTTAATTTATTTATTAATGAGAAAGAGAGGAGGAAAGAGAAAGAACCAGATATCTTTCTGGTACATGTGCTGCCAGGGATCGAACTTGGGACCTCACGCTTGAGAGTCTAATGCCTTATCCACTGCAACACCTCCCAGACCATGGTTCTATAATTCTTAACAAGCTCATGGCCTTTTGTGGCAACAGATTGATGCCATAAAGTTGCAACCTATACAAACTCACTATCATAGGCTGGACATGGCAGAATATTGAGTTGCTGTGGAGGATTTGCCCCCCTCCATCGGAACGTCCACCATGTAGAGGGCTGGCTAGCCAATGATGGGTAAGAGGAAACTAGCACTATCCAGTCAACCTAAGACAGGACACCTGGTACTACTGGGCAAAAATAACCAGGTGTTCCAATGACGGGTAAGACAGAAGGCTGATCCCCAACCTAAGACAGGCACAGTCCACCCTGCCACAAAACAAAGTCTGCCAAACATCAAAACATGATATAAGACAGGGGGACATGTGGGGAGCCACATGTGCCCTCAAGGTTGCTATTGGCATGGCCATAGAGTTTATGTTAAAAGATAGTTCCTGGGAATCTGGCGGTGGCACAGCGGGTTTAGTGCAGTTGGTGCTAAGTGCTAGAACTGCTTGAGGATCCCAGGTTGAGCCCTCGGCTCCTCACTTGCAGGGGAATCACTTCACAGGCAGTGAAGCAAGTCTACAGGTGTCTTTCTCTCCCCCTGTCTCCCCCTCCTCTCTCCATTTCTCTCTGTTCTATCCAACAACCACAATATCAGCAATAACAACAATATAATTACAACAATCGAACAACTAGGGCAACAAAAGGCAAGATACCAAAAAAAAAAAGGGATAAGATAGTTCCTGCTTCCCCACACCTTAGAGTCTTTGTTAAAAGATATGTTCTTTTTCCCCATGAATATATAATAATAAATTAATAGGAAAGATACATCCCCCAATACTCAGTTGGCTAGGCACCAAACCTCTTTTTCTATAAAGCATTCAAATCAGATGCCCTGCTAACCACGAGAAGCAGATTGTTTGTGTTTCTTCCACAGGAATCCCGGAAAAAACCATCTGGACCTCTGCACACCCTGACATCACCCACTAGATGGCATGACTACAGTGGCACACCCCTCCCCCCCGAAACCGTAGATGTCACCTGACGTGATATGAAGAACCTGATTCACAGACTCCAAGGACAGAACTTTTTTACTGCCTGTCTACCTTTCCTGCTTCTGCTTTGCCTGTCATGTTTTGGCGGTTCCAGCTCACAATCTACAGAAAAGCAGAATTCCAGAGGCTGACCTTCCTCATGCAGCATTTCATCCCCTGCCATTTCTCCCCCTAGTCGCCTACTTCGGACTGAGACTTCTATCGGACTTGCTGGTATACCCTTTGGACACTTTAGACAATTTTACAGCAGCTTCCTACCCATCACGTTGCTGGTTTTTCATAGACTGACCCTGAGTAGTTCATAGACTTTACACACTGTTGCCCTGGGCATTAGATAAAAGGAAAGGGGGAGATGCTGGGAAATTGTGCCAATGCAGTCACATCTGTCATGTTTTCCCCTCAGGCTACTAGTTCCCATGAGAGTTGGGACATTCTCGGAGTGCCTGTTCAGCCATGTTGTGCCCTCAGGGCATTGTCTATATCCCCGCGATATTTGGAGTGCTTTGGTTACTCCTCCCCCCTCCCATTCTTACAAGAGTTATTATCCTATCCTGGAGTGATATGGTTACTCCTCCCCCTTTCCATTCTCATGAAAGCTGCTCCTATAAAAGCCTTTCTTTCGCACCTCGCTCTTTTGCCAGTGCTTCACTCCGGTGTTCAGACGCAGGAAAGGTTACTGCGTGAGGCGGCCATTTTCGCTACCTCCACGTGGCCCAACCTGCTTCTCTAGCACCCAACTCTGAGGTGCCAGCACAAATAAAGATTTGTGTTTCCTCTTGGCTCCGGACCCTTCCTCTCTCTCTTCTCCGCGGACTGCACACAACAACAATTGACTGATCCTCTGAGCATTAAGTAGTGTCCATTCCTATCTTTTTAAATCTTATCTACTTTAAAGTCTATCGTGTCATATATTAGAATAGCTATTCCTGCCCTTTTTTGTGGGCCATTGGCTTGTATGATAGTTTTCCATCCTTTCACTTTAAGTCTTTGTTTGTCTTGTTGAGTTAGGTGGGTTTCCTGTAGACAACATATTGTTGGGTTGTATTTTCTGATCCATCTTCCTACTCTGTGTCTTTTAATAGGTGAATTCAGGCCATTGACATTTATTGATATCAAAGATTGAAGATATCAATGCCATTCTTGTAGAGTTTTAGAGTGTTCTGATATATGTCCTATTTATGATGGTCTGACTTTTTATAGAAGACCTTTAAGAACTTCTTTCAGGGCAGGCTTGGTGATAGTTGATTACTTCAACTGTTGCTTGTCTGAGAAGGTTTTGATGCCTCCATCTAGTCTGAATGACAGTCTAGCAGGATATAGTATTCTTGGTTGAAAAACTTTCTCATTGAGCACTCCTCGATAGATATCTTGCCATTCTCTTCTGGCCTGTAGTGTTTGTGTGGAGAAGTCTGCTGCTAATCTTATGGGTTTTCCTCTGTAGGTGACTCTGTTTTTCTCTTGCAGCCTTCAGGATCCTTTCTTTATCCTTATTCCTTTCCATTCTAAATATGATGTGTCTTTGTGTCTTTAAGTCTGGGTTAATTCTGTTTGGGACCCTCTGGGATTCTTGAATCTTTATGTCTTTGATGTTTTCTAGACTAGAAAAGTTTTCAGCTATTATGGCCTGAAGAATGCTTTCTTCCTCTCCCTCTCTTTCTTCCTCTGGTAAGCCAATAATGCGTATCTTGTTTCTTTTGAAGTCATCTCATAGGTCTCTGTTGTTGTTTTCAGCATCTCTTAATCTCTTTTTGAGATCTCTTACCTCTTTTTTAGTTGTCTCTAATTCATCCTTGATCTTGCTTATTCTGTCTTCAGCTTCATTGATTCTATTCTCTCTGCCCTCTACTGTTTTCTGGAGTTCATCTATTTTGTTTCCCTGTCCTGATACTGTTTTAGCTTGTTCAGCTAGTTGTGTTCTTAGCTCAGCTATTTCAGCTTTCAGCTCTCTAATAACCTTGAGATAGTGTTTTCTTCCAGAGTCTCATTTGTTGCTCCAGTATTTCTGATTACAATTCTTTCAAACTCTTTACTAACTCCTGTGATTATTTCCTTAGCTAATGTTTGGATGTTGAACTCATTATTTTGTGCTTCACCCTTTGGAGGGCTTTGAGCCTGACTGTTGTCCTGGTTAGTTTCTCCAATATTTCTTCTTGTTGGTTTACCCATTTTATATATTATGTTATGAGTTCCCTCTCTTAGTACTTTTCAAATTACTGATCATTATTTCCTGGATTGACTTGTGTTGAAGTAAGGTAATTTAAGGGTTCACAGTGGTGGAAGTTAACAGTTGTTTCAATAATATTTTAATCCCTGAGTTGGAGCTCAGTGATTTAAAAGCCTCTTTTTTTTTTTCTCTGTAGGTTATGGGATCCTGAGGGCTTCTAAACTATAAGTAGGCTTCTTAGCTTAATCACTTACTCCTGACCAAGAGATAAGCCAGGGTGTGGCAGAGATAGTCAAATGGTTATGCAAAGAGACTTTCACAGCCCCACAGCTATGCCACTGAGGTATAGGTCTTCTTCTGAGTTTTTCTGGTTAGATCTATGTCCCCCAGTGTCCCTCCCTGCTGCTGCTCCAGATTCTGAGGGCAGTAGCAATGGAGACCCAGAGTTGCACTTGGTGAGTCTCTGGGGAGTCCTCTCCTCCCTTCAGCTGTCTCCTTGTTGGTGGAACAGACTGGAGGTGATGTCTCAACTGATAAACCACCAGACTGTTACCAGCCACTTAGTCTCTCCCTAGGCTCCGCTCTGTCACCAGCAATGTGTGTTTGTACTCACCGGTGATTTGGTGGGTTCCTGTAGTCATTCTAGTCCTGTCTTGTTGTGGTCCCAGGTGGTCTTTTTTGGTATTCCTAGTTGATCCAGGAAAGGAGAGGAGAGGAGAGAGACAGATCTGCTGCTGCTCATAGCCCAGCCTCCGGATGTTTCTTGCTTTTTATATTTTTGTTTATGCATCAGTTAGAATTAGTTTTGTGTTTTGTTTGAAAAAGGGATAAAGCCTCTCCTATTTTTCTTTTTTTTTTTAAATATTTTTTTTATTTATGATAAATATTGGAGGAGAGAGAAAGAACCAGACATCATTCTGGCACATGTGCTGCTGGGGGATCGAATTCAGGACCTCATGCTTGAGAGTCCAAAGCTTTACCACTGTGCCACCTCCTGGACCACAAGCCTCTCCTATTTTTTCTTACTAACACATTGATATGACTCTACTTGCCCAAAACTATTTTTCTTCTTGTTTTTCACTGCCACCTTTATCATACTACATTTTGTATCCATAAGTATGTGGTTATTTTTGGACTGTTCAATTGATCTAATTTAATAGCTTGCTATAATACCACAATTGCTTATTTGTTTAGTTTAAAACATCTCTTTCACATATTTTTCTATTTCCGAGAACACTTATTTTCTTTTTGAATTTATATATAAATTAAGAGTTAGCTGTAGATTTCCTACTGAAGAATAGCTGATAAGTAAATAGACTATAATTTTATGTCTGTTATGATATTTGCTGGATGTAATCAATATAACAAAACAAAATTGATTTAATAACCATAAGGATTGTTGATTGCAGATATACTCCTCTATTGTTTATACCTTGAATAAATACTGAATATTTCATCATTATATATCACATATGCTTTAATATTTATATCACATGTTTATCAAGTGAATAAGGCTCTCTTTTATTCCTAAATTGCTGCAAGTTTTATATCATACATGAAGTTTAAATTTTATCAAATTTCTCTCCTAAATCTCTTCTGATAATTGTATGTTTTTTTCTTTTTCTCACTATCAATTTATCATAAAAAAAAATCAAGTAGTTGATTGACAGTACCTTCCTGGAACAAGACACAGTTGTTATGAACTATTTTTTCCATATTTAATTATATACAATTTGTTAATTTTTATTTAGGGTTTTTCGTACCTAGTTTTGACTTTAACTCTGGCATTAACATTATGATTTCTCTCATTAAATAAAATAGGAAATGTTCCTCATTTTCATAAATTTAAGAATCTGTGTAAGACTGGCAATATTTACTAATGAAGCCATCTGGCTTTGTAGCTTTCTTTGTAGGAGGAAACTTCTTTTGGATACAGTTTTGGTGAGTTGTCTTTTTCTGGAATCAGCAATTTTCATCTAATTTCTAGACTATGTTGGTATAAGATTATTAATAAATAACAATTAATTTTTGAAGTATTCTGAAGTAGGATTTCTAATGATATGTATTTTATTTTTACTCTAAAAATAGTAGTGTGTTCCTATTCTCATTTCTTTGTTTATATACATACTTATTTTTCTTTTACCAGAACATTTCTCAGACTGGGTTTATAGTGGTGTCCTGGAATTGAACCTCTGGCATCTTAGACATTGTCATTTCTTTCTCTTTCTTTGTCTCTGTATCTCTATTTGGACTTATAAATGCTTGATTAATCCTTTTCAAAAATCAACTTTGAGTTTGTCATTAACTGCATGGTTTCTTTTCTACTTCATGTTTTGCTCTTTAAAAATTCACTTATATTTATATTTTCATTCTCTTTTTAAGAGCAAAGAAAGGATACTTTGATAAATAACTTATTTATTTATTTTTGCTAACAGGGATAACTGTATTATCTCTAGGGCTCAGTACCTACACAAAGAGTCCACCACTCTCAGTGGCCTTTTTTTCTTTTTGTTCCTCCCCTTCCCTCTTCTTTCTTCTCCCCTTTACTTTTCCTGTGCTTGGTGCTAGCACTAGGAAACCATTGCTACAAGCAGACATTCACTCCTTTTTATTTTTTCAAATTTTATTGGATAGGACAGAGAGAAATTGAGATGGAGGGAGATAGAAAGTGAGATAGATAGAAACCTATTTCCCTGCTTGTGAAGCATCATCCCCTTCTTCTTCTTCTAGCGTTTGCCCTTCTTCCGTAGCCAGTCAACAGCGTCAGGTTGAGCCTGATGTAAAGTTTCTAGACCTCCTTTGAATCTGGAGAGGTGGCAGTCATTGACTATGTGGGTCATAGTCTGTAGCCGCAGGGGCAGTTCGGGTCATCTCTGGCTCCCCAGCGATGGAACATAGCGGCACACCGGCCATGGCCTGTTCGATAGCGATTGAGGAGGGCCCAATCATAACGTGCTAGGTCAAAGCCGGGTTGACGGTTGCAGGGGTCTGTGATGAGGTGTTTGTTCTTTACCTCAGCTGACTGCCAACTCTGTTTCCAAGAGACTGGAACAGAGAAGTTTAGTGTAGGCGTAGGGGACCAGATTGGGTGACGAGACGTCAAGCTTTGGACAGGGTGGGTGAAGATATCCGCGTATATTGGCAGGTCCGGTCGAGCGTAGACGTGGGAAATGAACTTAGATGATGACGCATCCCGACGAATATCTGGCGGGGCGATGTTTCTAAGAACTGGCAGCCATGGAACCAGGGTGGAACAGATAGTTCCAGAAATTATCCTCATGGAGGAATATAATTTGGAATTGACAAAGTGGACATGGGGGCTACGGAACCATACTGGGGCACAGTATTCTGCAGTGGAATAGCATAATGCCAGAGATGATGATCGTAGTGTGGAAGCGCTCGCGCCCCATGAGGAGCTGGCCAGTCTTGCAATGATGTGATTCCTCGTGCCCACCTTTGCTGCAGTTTTTATGAGATGTTCATGAAATGACAGAGTGCTATCGAGAGTAACGCCAAGATAGACTGGCTGGGCTTCATGCCGGATTCTCGTATCGCCAAGCTGCACATTAAGCTCATGCAAGGCCGAGGCGTGGTGTAGATGGAAAACAGATGATACCGTTTTTGCAGTGCTAGGGATTAGTCACCATTTTTTACAGTAATCAGATATCAGAGACATGTCTTTTGTGAGTGTTTCCTTGAGGATGTCGAACTTTGATGCCTGAGTTGCACAGCAGATGTCATCGGCGTAGATGAACTTCCTTGAAGAAGTTTCTGGGAGGTCATTGATGTTAATATTAAATAGCGTAGGAGCCAGAACAGAGCCCTGGGGGAGGCCACTTGAGACAAGTCTCCATCTGCTAAACTTGCCACCCAGATGCATCATCCCCTGTAGGTGGGGAGCAAAGGCTTGAACCTGGGTCCTTGTGCATAGTGATGTGCATGCTTAACTGAATGTGCTATAGCCCAGCCCTCTAAATTTATTCTTTGGTTGGAGACCAACCCAGTGGACATGTGAAATGAAATTTCATTTAAATAAATGGGATTACATCAAACTAAAATACTCTACACACCAAAGGAAAGTAAATAAGGATAAAGAGGCAACTCAGTAAATGGCAGAAAACATTTGCATATCACAGGTTTGATAAGACATGATATATACGTATATAAAGAAATAATGCAGCTCAACAAAAGAAAAATAATACAATAAAAAGTAGGCAAGCAGAGACTGGACTATGGAGGAGCAGCTGTGTTTATCTCCTCTCCTCTCCCAGATCAACTAGGAATACTTTTGAGACCACCTGGGACCACAACAAGCCAGGACTAGAACAACTTCAGGAACCCACAAAACCACTAGTGAGTGCAAACACATGTGGTTCATGGAAAGGGAGTAGCCTAAGGAGAGACTGAGTAGCTGGTAAGAGTATGACAGTTTACTAGTTGAGGCACCACCTCCAGTCTGTTTTACCAACAAAAAGACTGCAAGGAGGAGAGGACTCCTCTAAGACTCACCAATGGAACTATGAGTTTCCATTGCTACTGCACTCGGAACAGCCTCAGAGCAACAGGGGAGAGGCCCTGTGCTGACATCTGGGAACAGAGAATTGACCAGGAAACTCTCTCTCCCTATCTCCCCTTCACCATTCCCCTCCCCTCTCAATTTCCCTCTGTCCTGTCGACAGAAAAAAAAAAAGGAAAAAAAATGGCGTCTGGGAAGGGTGGATTTCTAGTGCAGGCACAGAGCCCCAGTGAATACCTTGGAGGCAAAAAAAAAAAAATCTGGTCTATACTCTTTTAGTTCCATTGCATGAAACTTGCTGCAGAACTAGTTCTCTTTATTTGTATTATGTTAAATGTCTCTTATTATTTTTTAAATTATTTATTGGGGGATTAATATGTTGGTATGCATGAGACCCCTTCTGTTTCATTTGGTTTAAATCCCCCCTGCTTAACACTATTCTATTTACATAACCACTTCATTCTATTTACATAACTGCTGTTAACAAGCACCACCTTTCCCTCCAGGGCATTAGTGGTTCAGTGATAGAATTCTCACCTGCTCCACCCCGTCTCCTTGTCACACCCTGATCCTCTCCTTGTCACACTCTGATTTTCACCAGTCACTTTTCTCTCCAGCCTCTCTATGTCACATCCTGTTTCCACCCTACTTGGCAAGTATATATAAAGACAGCATTGTGGGTTTTAGGGTACTTTAGTTTAGTTTAGCTTAGCTCAACTTAGATTGTGCTGCGTCCTGCATGAATAAAGAGATACTGCCTACAGCTCAACCATGAGTCCCTGGTCATCTGATACCCGCCCGTGAAGCCAGCCCAGCGAAAACAACATAGCCCGGCGAAAACAACATTAATGGGTGTTTCTTATTTTTATATCAACTTCCAGATTTATAATCTTAATAAAATGTTTGTTAGTATTACTTTCCCTAAAACTATGGAAAACTTGATACATCATTAATAAAGGCCAGACAGCCAGTGAGGTGGCTTAGGAAGTAGAGAGCAGTGTTTGATGTATGTGTGAGGACCTATGTATGATTCCTGGCTTTACATATGCCATGGTAAAGCAGTGCTATTCATTTGTAGTCATATAAATCACTATTTAAATAATATGAGAGGGGAAAAACTGATTGTCTCAAACTTTTTAAAGCACAGACTGAAAAATATTTTTTAAAAATATTTTTCTTTTCTTTTCTTTCTCACTAGAATTCCTTCTTCCTTCTCTCAACTTTTAAAATATATGTATTTGTTAATGAGAGAGAGAGAGAGAGAAAAGAGAGAAGGAGAAGGAACCAGTGCATCATTGTGGCACACGCTATACCAGGACTGAACACTGGAGTTCATGCTTAAAGGTTCAAGGCTTTATCCACTGCCTGCACCACCTTTTGGGATATATATATATATATATATATATAAAATTTTGGTGGTGCCTGGGACTTTGGAGCCTCAACTGTGGAAGTCTTTTTATTTTATTTTATTTTTTTTGCATAACTATTATGGTATCTCCCAGGCCACTCAACTGTTTTGGATTCTTTTTAAAAAAATTTATTTATTTTATTTATCAAAACGCAGAGAAATTAAGAGGGAGGAGGTGATAGAAAGGAAGAAAGAGACAGATGCCTGCAGCACAGCTTTTACCACTAGTGAAACTTTCCCCTTTACTTGGGGACCAGGGGCTTGAACCCAAGATCTTGTGCATGTAATACATGTGCTTAACCAGAAGCATCACCACCTAGCCCTCTGCTTTGGATTCTTCAGACTACATAATGTCGAATGAACCATTATCTCTTTCAAAACCATTATCTCCTTTCCACTGCAGCTGAAGGCAATATCTAGTTCTAAAAGCCTAACATCTGTTGGGATACAATATGGTACTTTGAGAAAATGCAAGCAGTAGAGTCAAAGAGAGCTGTGCTTTAAACTATTTTCAACCACATTATTCTAAGTTACTTGTTTTTTTTTTAAATGGAAATATGTTATTATATAATATATAATTATATTAACTTTTTGATGGTTATAAAACTAGGTATTTTAGCTAAATGTATGGTATGAATTTGGTACATAATAGTGAATAAAATAAATGGTAAATATTACTGTCATTACTGATCACATGATCCATTTAAGATTGCACAAATTTTTATGTTTTTAGCAAATATACTTTGTGTCACTGTGATATAAATTTCTTTGGACTAAATCTATATGATTTTGTGGATACTCCAAAAGATATGTTCTCAAAAATGTTTATTGGTCACTTGATACCATAATTATGTATAAGTACGTAATATTTTAAGAAGTAGGCTTACTGAATATTATTTCAGTTTAATAAAAGTTTAGTTTTGAAACATTCTAGTTTCAGTATAATCTGACTAAACTCTTGTTTTCATTTGTGGAAGTAATAACTAAAGGTCTTTTGAACACAAACAGTGGTTGTGTTTAGCAAAGATGGAAGAATTGTGTTGAGTAATCCAATCAAATGTCATCTTGGCATATGAGAAAAAGTAAGTTTGATGACAGGCAAAGGTCTCAGAGGAGAGGAAAATCAATTTTAGTCATGGAAACAAGATGGATCAATATAAAGACCAAAGTTTACAAATACAATGAAAGGTCTTATAGTAAGTCAGAATACCGACTGTATCACTCCCCAAATTACAACCACTTAAAATTAAACATTGTATGCTTTTTTTTTAAAGAGAATTTTCTTTCTTTCTTTCTTTCTTTCTTTCTTTCTTTCTTTCTTTCTTTCTTTCTTTCTTTCTTTCTTTCTTTCTTTTCACCAGAGCACTGCTCAGCTCTGGCTTATGGTAGTGCAGGGAGTTGAACCTGGGGTTTTGGAGGCCTCAGGCATCATAACTTCCTGGCAAAACCACTATGCTATCTACCCCTGCCCTAAAGAGAACTTTTAAACAACACCAGCTAAGCTTATTTAAGAATGCAGTGACAAGTACACTATATATTCAGATCTTATATTCATTGGAACACCCTCTGCCCCCTTCCCCACACACACAAGTGCAGAAAAGAATCATCAACCAGAATTTTCCTTTTAGTGAACTACTTTTCCATTATGTCATTCAATGCCATACTTTGTTTTCTGAGATTGTTAAAAAGTTAAACATATCAGCAATATTTATATAGCTATTTTTATTTTCAAAGGACTTTAAACTTAATTATTAATTTTAAAAGTTTACATGTTAATTAGACAGACATCTCTGATACAGGTTCTCTAGAGCTATTAATGTCACAGGCTTATGACACTAAAATAGGATCAGATGCTTAAGAGCGATTCCCATAGCACAGTGCTCCTCCTTAAAATGATGGTTAGGGAATTAGTTAGGAAAGAACATTTCTGTATAGTAAATGTCGGAAGTCACTAACATTTGATTAGTTAATTACAAAGTCTCTAAAGCAAATATACAGAAATAGGAATTAAATGATCAAATATGAAAATATGAAGTTAGTAAAGGAAGAACTAATTAAAAAATTAAAAACATTAATTCTTGTTATCTACTTCCAAAAATGAGTGTGCCTAAACTTAATAGTTATATTAGTAATTTTAAAAGATGAAAAATAAATTTATTTAAAAATTTAAAACAACAGAAAAATGAACTTAATACAAATATTTGTGTACACGGAGTTCCATGCTATTGTTACAGGTTCCACATAATATTATTGAGCTTGTAATTAGTCAACACATAGAGGGATTTATAAAATAACTTATTCTAGGGGAGGATAGGGCCTGTAAAAGAGCTCACTTGGATAATGTGTCTGTTTTAACATGTGTGTAAAACACAGGTAGGAGTCCTGCATTCACTACACTGAAGAAAAATCTTTGTATATTTTTCCTTATCTGTATAGCTCTTTGTATTTCTGTCTCTGTTTCTTTCCATTTCTGCATCTCTCTTTTTGTTTTTTAGTTATCCAGTATTTCACCATCCTAGGATGACTTTCTTTTTTTAAAATATTTTTTTCTTTTAGTACTTTTATTTATTTATTACTAAACAGAGACAGAAAGAAATTGGGAGGGGTGGGAAAGATAGAGAGAGAGACAGAGTCTCCACTTGCTTCAACCCTTGTGTAGGTGGAGAGTCAGGGGTTTGAACTTGAGTTCTTGTGCATTGTAGTGTGTGCCCTTAACCAGCTGTACCACCACTTGGCCCCACCTAAGATGACTTTCTTAAACATAGACTTTCTTAAACATAGACTTTCTTAAACATAGACATATGGCAAGGAGGGAAAGAAACCATAGCACTGAAACTTCCTTCAATGCTTTAGGGACGAGGCTAGAACCTGAGTGGTACACATGACAAAATGTTGAGCTATCCAAGTGAGCTATTTTGCTGCTGCTTCTCTCTCTTCCTGTCTGAAAGTGTCATTCTGAACAGTAAAGCACCCGAGGTGACAAAAAAAGAAAAGAAAAAAACCAGGAGAGGTAAATCTTCCCTTGATTTTAAAACATAAGCTAATTTCTTGCTAGGGTCTTCATACAGCATATATTAGAAAACGTAAAGCATAAATATTACAAAAACTTCTACATTCCTTCTGTGATAGTGTACTGAATCAAGATGTTTTTAAATAAAACAATCCAGTGGGGGTGGGAGTGGGTAGGAGGGATGGGTCACAGTCTTTTGGTGGTGGGAATGGTGTTTATGTAAAATGTTTATGTAAAATGACTACATTTTACATCCAAGTAAAATGTAGTCATATAAATCACTAGTTAATTAATATGAGAGGGGGAAAATTAATTGTATGTCTCGAAGTTTTTAAAACACAGACTGAGTCTTTTTATATATAGGCTATGTATTTGATATGCGGACTCTCTCAAAAGCCTAGACCAAGTAGATCAGAAGCAATCAATAGCACAGCTATATACAAGATACTGGGTACTGTACAGCAAACCATAACAAAAGGACTTTTCAAAGTTAAACCAATTACCAAATAATGTGATGATAACATTAACTATCAATTGTCTTTTTGAACCCTAAGACAGCAGGAACCTCACATCTCCACTATAGAGCCTCTACTTCCTCCAGTCCTGGAACCCTTGGATAGGGCCCACTTTCCCATATACCTCTCCCAATCCATATCAAATAATATTGCATTTACTGATCACAACCTAATCAATGAAACAATTGCCACCTCAACATGCTTCACTTCAGACTGCGTCCAGAGACTTCACGTGTGGAATGACAACCCTTCAGCTTCATTACTCGGGTGAGACCTTTCCTTTCATAGTATACTCTAATTCCATCCCAGGTGGTTCACTTTCTAACAAAGTTCCAATACCTAGATATACACCAGTTTCTGTGAGAGAGAGCATATGTTCACACATATCCATAAATTACTGCAAAATATATACCTGGAAGCAGAAGTACACTAGAGTTTGCAGTGAGTATCCACCTAACACTTCCTCTCCGCTATTCCAACCTTTGGGTTCATGATTGCTCAACAATTTGTTTGGCTTTGTATGTTAACTCTCTTTTCAGCCACCAGGTTCCAGATGTCATCAGGATGCCGGCCAGGCTTCCCTGGACTGAAGACCCCACCAATGTGTCCTGGAGCTCCTCTTCCCCAGAGACCCACCCTACTAGGGAAAGAGAGGCAGACTGGGAGTATGGACCAACCAGTCAATGCCCATGTTCAGCGGGGAAGCAATTACAGAAGTCAGACCTTCCACCTTCTACAACCCAAAATGACCCTGGGTCCCTGCTCCCAGAGGGATAGAGAGTGGGGAAGCTATCAGGGGAGGGGGTGGGATATGGAGAGTGGGTGGTGGGAATTGTGTGGAGTTGTAACCCTCCTACCCTATGGTTTTGTTGATTTATCATTTCTTAAAAAAAAAAAATCCAGTATAAAAATTGTTCTACAGAGAAATTTAAATTCTTATAAAGAAAATATTACACCTGGCTACTTTGTAAGGGATTTTATAAATCCTCAGTGATACAATATTGGACTAGATTTTTTGAAGTTCTATAGGTCTTAAGTACAATAAAGATATGACTAAGATTGCAGAAGAGAATTGGGACCAGATGACATTTTTTTTAAATTTTTTAAATTTTTTAAAATTTATTTCCTTTGTTGCCCTTGTTGTTTTATTGCTGTAGTTATTATTGTTGTTGTCATTGTTGCATAGGGCAGAGAGAAATGGAGAGAAGAGGGGAAGACAGAGAGTAGGAGAGAAAGATAGACACCTGCAGACCTGCTTCACCGCCTGTGAAGCGACTCCCCTGCAGGTGGGGAGCCGGGGCTCGAACCGGGATCCTTAATGCTGGTCCTTGTGCTTTGCGCCAACTGCGCTTAACCCGCTGCGCTACAGCCTGACTCCCCAGATGACATTTTTGATAGGATCTTCTAAAATTTTTGCTTAGGGAAACATTCAGTTGAGGATATTGGTAAAGAGGTAGGGTATTTCTAAAAACATTCAAATACCCTCTTATTCCTAGGAAAAAATTCTTAGTTTAAAGCCTAATATTCAGAGTCTGCTTCTTCAATATCCTTTCCAAAGTTCATGTTTCCCCACAGGCTACTAGGCAAATGTTTAATTGAAGTAGGTCATTTTGCCTCAGAAGGTACTAGTAGGAATCAATATTATTTAAATTGTCCTTTGGGTAATTATTTTTTCACATTGATTCATACAAGCTTTCTTTCACATGCCCTCATGTTTATAGATGAGACTTAACACATACTCTCCATTTTTAAGTACTTTTTAAAAATTTAACCAGGGACTTAATATTGTTTAACTGCTTCTGATTGTGGTTATTGTCTATATGACAGTGTGGGTTTAAAATGGAGAATAATTTTATCCTTGTAAAAACATTTTTGAAACACAATAAATAATTATAAAATAGTGATCAACTTAATGCTAAAACATCAGTGTAAGAACTTGATTCCAGCAAGGCCATGGGCATAGTATTAGGAGTTCCTTGAAGTTTGTATCATCAAATTGCTATTACTTTTACTACATGGAGATATCTATGGGGCAATGATCATTTGTTTTCTGCCATAATGTTAATTAGAAAAATAAAACAGGGGGTCGGGCGGTGGCGCAGTGGGTTAAGCGCATGTGGCGCAAAGCGCAGGAACCGGCGTAAGGATCCCGGTTCGAGCCCCCGGCTCCCCACCTGCAGGGGAGTCGCTTCACAGGCGGTGAAGCAGGTCTGCAGGTGTCTTATCTTTCTCTCCCCTTCTCTGTCTTCCCCTCCTCTCTCCATTTCTCTCTGTCCTATCCAACAACGAATTGCGTCAACAAGGGCAATAATAATAACCACAATGAAGCTACAAGGGCAACAAAAGGGGGAAAAAAATGGCCTCCAGGAGCGGTGGATTCATGGTGCAGGCACCGAGCCCACCAATAACCCTGGAGGAGGGAAAAAAAAAAAAGAAAAAAAAAAGAAAAATAAAACAATATCAATGTATGCTGCCTATTTTATAAAAGCACACACAAACAATATATATATATTTTTGTTGTTAAAATGTTTGCTTTTCCAATTCAGACTGTTGCATGTCTGTAGAATTTGGATATCAGGGAGTCGGACAGTAGCGCTGCCGATTAAGTGCATGTGGCGCAAAGGGCAAGGGCCAGCATAAGGATCCCGGTTCAAGCCCCCGGCTCCCCACCTGTAGGGGAATCAATTCACAGGTGGTGAAGCAGGTCTGCAGGTGTCTATCATTCTCTCCCATTCTCTATCTTTCCCTCCTCTCTCTATTTCTCTCTATCCTATCCAACAATGATGACATCAATAACAACAACAATAATAACTACAACAATAAAACAACAAGGGCAACAAAAAGAGAATAAATAAATAAAGGAATTTGAATACCAGAGATAAAGGATTATTGGCATAGTTATTAATAGATCAACTCTCTCAATGTCTAAACTACAAAGAAAAGTTAAAGAACATGAAGTTTTACAAACTGTAAAAAAAAATTTTTTTTAAGTTTCGTTTTTTTCCACTTTATTTGGAGAGGGGTGTTAATAGTTTACAATACTGTTATTGACACATAGGTACATCCTCTTCTCACTCCGTTATAAATATCTAGATGTCTGCAAGACAATACTTCCCCACCCTAGGTACTTTTCCCAAAATAGAGTAAAAAACATTTTGATACTGCTCATTAGCTTCTCCCCTGAAGGTGGAGACTGGTGGTTTGAACCCAAGTGTTTGTACAGTGTGACAAGTGTGCTTTATCAGTTATACCACCATCAGGCCCCTGACCTTTTGCTTTATAAAAATGATTAGTAAACAAGATACATATGCATCTTATGTTATTTAAATAGCAAATAACAGTAAAAATCACATCAACCCATTTCTTTTTTTGACTTCCCTTATTATACAAAAATATTCAGATATCTACTATGAAAACTTGATAAATAATAAAAAATAATGTTCTAAATACACAGATTATACATGAGATATACATCAGTTATTCATAAATGTATTTAAAATATCAAGAATCATACTAAATATATTTAAAAAGTGAAATTTCAATTTGGAAAATGATTAGACATTATATTTTTAAGTCTTAGCAAGGAGAAGAGTTGCTTTACCAAATATTAAAATTAATGAGCAAGCTATGAGAAAGTAGTCTGGTTCTGGTAAACCGTTATTAAGAATCTCCCCAAGAACAAAAGTCCCAGACGAGATGGCTTCACAAACAAATTCTACAAAACTTTTAGGAAACAGTTAGTACCCATACTTCTAAAGCTTTTCCATAAGATCAAAGAAAAAGGAACACTCCCTTCCACCTTCTATGAATCCAACATCACCCTGATACCAAAAGCAGATAGGGACACAACAAAAAAGGAAAACTACAGACCACTATCTCTGATGAACACAGATGCCAAAATATTAAACAAGATCTTGGCCAACTGGATACAGCAGCATATCAAAAAGATTGTTTATCACGACCAAGTGGGATTCATTCCAGGAATACAAGGTTGGTTCAACATCCATAAGTCAATCAATGTCATTCACCACATCAATAAAAGCAAAGCCAAAAACCACATGATTATCTCAATAGATGCAGAGAAAGCCTTTGACAAAATCCAACACCCATTCATGCTCAAAACTCTACAAAAAGGTTAGGGTTACAATAAGATGGCTGCAGCCCTCCGGGGGGTGGGTGGGTGGGGTTGGTGGTGGGGATGGGAAACAGTCTTTTGGTGGTGGGAGTGGTGTTTATGTACAATCCTATTAAAGTGTAAACATATAAACCACTATTTAATTAATATGAGAGGTGAAAAACTGATGATATGTCTAGAACTTCTTAAAACACAGACCGAAAAATTAATTAAAAAAAAACTCTACAAAAAATGGGAATAGATAGGAAATTCCTCAAGATAGTGGAGTCTTTATATAGCAAACCTACAGCCAACATCATACTCAATGGACAGAAGCTGAAAGCATTCTCCCTCAGATCGGGGACTAAACAGGGCTGTCCACTATCACCATACTCTTCAACATAGTACTGGAAGTTCTTGCCATAGAAATCAGGCAAGAGAAAGAAATCAAAGGAATACAGATTGGAAGGGAAGAAGTCAAGCTCTCATTATTTGCAGATGATATGATAGTATACAAAGAAAAACCTAAAGAATCCAGCAGAAAACTACTAGAAGTTATTAGGCAATATAGTAAGGTATCAGGCTACAAAAGAAATGTACAAAAATTGGTGGCATTTCTTTATGCAAACACTAAATATGAACAAGAAGACATCCAGAAATCACTCCCATTCAGTGTTGCAGCAAAATCAATAAAATACCTAGGAATAAAGCTGACCAAAGAAGTGAAAGACTTGTATACTGAAAACTCTGGGTCACTCTTCAAGGAAATAGAAACTGATAACAAGAAGGCACATGCTCATGGATCGGAAGAATATATATCATCAAAATGAATATTCTCCCCAGAGCCATATACAAATTTAATGTAATACCCATCGAAGTTCCACCAAGCTTCTTTAAGAGAATAGAACAAAAACTACAATCATTTATCTGGAACCAGACAACACTTAGAATTGTCAAAACCATCCTGAGGAAAATAAACAGCAATGGAGGCATCACAATCCCAGATCTCAAACTAGATAATAAGGCCATCATCATCAAAACAGCCTGGTACTGGAACAAAAATAGTCACACAGACTAGTGGAACAGAATTGAAAGTCAAGAACTAAATCACCACACCTATGGACATCAAATCTTTGTCAAGGGGGCCCAAAGCATCAAATGGAAGAAGGAGGCTCTCTTCAATAAATGGTGCTGGGAAAACTGGGTTGAAACATGCAGAAGAATGAAATTGAACCAGTTTATCTCACCAGAAACAAAAATCAACTCCAAATGGATCAAAGACCTGGATGTTAGACCAGAAACAGTCAAATACTTAGAGGAAAACATTGGTAAAACACTTTCCACCTAAACCTCAAGGACATCTTTGATGAAACAAACCCCACTGCAAGGAAGACTGAAGCAGAAACAAACCAATGGGATACATCAAATTGAAAAGCTTCTGCAAAGCCAAAGAAACTATCACACAAACAAAGAGACCCCTCACAGAATGGGGGAAGATCTTCACATGCCATACTTCAGATAAGAGACTAATCACCAAAATATACAAAGAACTCAGCAAACTTAGCACCAAAAAAGCAAATGACCCTATCCAAAATGGGCAGAGGATATGAGCAAAACATTCACCTCAAGGAAATCCAAAAGGCTAACAAACATATGAAAAACTTCTCCAGGTCGCTAATTGTCAGAGAAATGCAAATAAAGACAATATTGAGATACCACCTAACTCCTGTGAGAATGGCATACATCAAAAAGGACAGCAGCAACAAATGTTGGAGAGGCTGTGGGGACAGAGAAACCCTTCTGCACTGCTGGTGGGCATGTAAATTTGTCCAGCCTCTGTGGAGAGAAGTCTGGAGAACTCTCACAAGGATAGACATGGACCTTCCATATGACCCAGTAATTCTTCTCCTGGGGGTATACCCCAAAGATTCCATAACACCCATCCAAAAAGATGTATGTACTCCTATTTTCATAGCAGCATAATTCACAGTAGCTAAAACCTGGAAGCAACCCAGGTGCCCAACAACAGATGAGTGGCTGAGAAAGCTGTGGTATATATACACAATGGAATACTATACAGCTATCAAGAACAATGAACCCACCTTCTCTGACCCATCTTGGACAGAGCTAGAAGGAATTATGTTAAGTGAGCTAAGTCAGAAAGATAAAGATGAATATGGGATGATTCCACTCATCAACAGAAGCTGAGAAAGAAGATCAGAAAGGTAAACTAAAAGCAGGATCTGACTAAATTGAAAGTAGGGAACCGGTTCCCAGAAGATGGCGGACTGAGAAGCTTCTAGTGGCTAGAGCTCTGACCACATCTTCTGGAAACGGTAGGATTTTCTGCCTTTAGTAGACCAGCCAATAAGGGGTTCTAGCAGTAACACCAAGGAGGTGACTATAACTTAATTTGGGTTAAGAAATAGAGTAGAAAAAAAGGGAACAATTTTTTTTTTCCTTTTAATTATTAAGCACACCGCCTCCCCCTCCCCCCCATAGCCAATCCCTGGTGACCAGCTCCTAGCAGGCTCCCCTGCTGAGCTTCTGTCTTTACCAAATTCCTGTCCCACCAGGGAGTATATTCATTCTAAGTCTATACCCCTGTGAAACCTCTGGCCTTTTTTCTTTCTAAGTAGCCAACCCCCCCAACCTCACCCCACATAGATAATTAAATCATTAAAAATAAATAAATAAAAACTCTTTCCTTTCACCACTCTTTTATGACTGTTCTTTTTCTTATCTTTTTCTTTCTCTCTCTCTCTCTCTTTTCTTTTTTATTTTTCTCATTCTTGTCACCCTTTCTTCCTTAATCCTACAGCTTCCAAAGCCACAGGCCCCAGCCCCCACACCACCAAACAGTGTGCTTTTTTGAATTCACTGATACACATTTAGGAATTATTTTGGGGAAGAAGTCTGACTCAGTGTGGACTCCCACAGCGAGTGTCTCTTCTCTACGTCCCTTCTCCTTTAGCCACCCCTAGAATATACAGTGGATAGTAGATTTGCATAACAGTCTATTTCAGCTATCCTTGTCTAGTCCTGAGGTTTTTTTTTTTCTCATTCTTAACAGTCAGCTCCCTCTGATCACGAGGTTTGAGGCAATCTGGGACAGGGTTTTTTTCTTTTTTTTCCCCTGCTCTATTTTATTATTAATATTATATAAAGGCATATATCTTCCCCCCCTTTAGGTTGATCAGAATTAACTTGTAGGGTATATTTCATTGCTAGGGTAGTGGGCATCTTATCTATTGTGGGAGGCACTTATCTCCTTACTCCTGCCTCCTCTAAAAACTCTCCCCTCCCTCCTTCTCTTAGCTAATTAAAAAAATTAAATTAAATTAAAAATAATAAAAAAACCTTTCCTTTCACTGCTCTTTAATTACAGCTCTTTTTCTTATCTTTTCCCTTTTCTCTCACTTGTCTCTTTTTTCTTTTTTTTTTCTTTTTCTCTCTTTTTTTATATCTTGTCATACACTTCTTCCTTCCTTCTTCTTTGCCTTTCTGAATTTGTGAATTATTTTGGGGAAGAAATCCGACTCAGAGTGGACTCTCTATGTGTGTATATCTGCTCTAGTTCCCTTTCCCCTCTTGTTACCCCTAGAATATACAGTGGATAGTAGATTTGCATAACTGTCTATGCTTGCTATCCCTTCTTTCTTTTCTCTTTATTCTTCACTGGGATTTGGTTACTATTCTTTCATGGACTGTAGAAATTTTATGGCTAACTGGTAGTGATTAAACTGCTTCAATACTTCTTCAGTTGCTACTGTAATTCCTGAGGTTGGTGAGTGCAACTGTCATAAAGGTACTTAGTACAGTGTTGCTTGTACTCAAGACACAACAGCTGAGGAAAAACAGAGCATAAAAAAAGAAACCCATAAATCAAAAAAATGGGTAGAACAAAAACAAATAAAACTGCTACTCCAATGAATGAAGACAAGAGCCCAGAAGAAACTACAAATCAGCCAGAAGTAACCATAGATAATAAAAGGATGCAAGCAAAAATAAACTTATTAATCACAGAAATGAAAACAACATTGGAGGAAAGGAATGGCAGTATTAGGGAAACAACAGTTGAGACCACCAAGGAAAATACTGATTATCTTGAGGCACTTAGAGAACTGAAAGCTGAAATAGCTGTAATGAAGAAAGAAGCTGAGGCAAGGGAAAGCAGATGAACAGAAGCTGAAAACAGAATTAGTCAGACAGAGGATGAGTTAGAGAAAACGAAGAAAGAGGTGAAAGAGCTTAAAAAGAGATTGAGAGACACTAAAAACAACAACAGAGACATATGGCATGATCTCAAAAGAAGTAACATTCATATAATTGGCCTGCCAGAGGAAGAAAAAGAGGAAGGGGAAGCAAACATTCTAGAGGAAATTATAGAAGAAAACTTCCCGCACCTGAATAACAGAAAGGACATCAAGATTCAAGAGGCTCAGAGAGTACCAAACAGAATCAACCCAGAACAGAAGACACCAAGACACATCATAGTCACAATGAGAAGAAGTAAGGATAAAGAAAGGATCCTAAAGGCTGCAAGAGAGAAACAAAAAGTCACATACAAGGGAAACCCCATAAGATTATCTGCAGACTTCTCCACTCAAACTCTAAAAGCCAGAAGAGAATGGCAAGATATCTATCGAGCCCTGAATGAAAAAGGGTTTCAACCAAGGATAATATATCCTGCTAGACTTTCATTCAAACTAGATGGAGGAATCAAAACCTTCTTAGACAAACAACAGTTAAAGGAGGCAACCATCACCAAGCCGGCCCTGAAAGAGGTTCTAAAAGACCTCTTATAAACAAGAACATCACTATAATACTTGCAATATATCAGAGCAAACAAATTTTTTTTTGAACAATGGCACTACAATACATTAAATCCATAATATCAATAAGCGTCAATGGCTTAAACTCACCCATCAAAAGGCACAGGGTGTGGGGATGGATCAGAAAACATAACCAAACCATATGCTGCTTGCAAGAATCCCATCTGTCACAACAAGATAAACACAGACTTAAAGTGAAAGGATATAAAACCATCCTACAGGCTAACGGATCACAAAAAAGGGCAGGAACAGCCATTCTCATCTCAGACATGATGGATTTTAAATTAAATAAAGTAATAAAAGATAGGCAAGGACATTACATAATGATTATAGGATCAATCAGCCAAGAAGACTTAGCAATTATTAACATCTATGCCCCCAATGAGGGACCATCTAAATACATTAAGCACCTACTAAGAGAATTTCAAAAATACATCAATAGTAATACAATAATAGTGGGAGACTTCAATACACCACTCTCACACTTAGATCAACAAAACAGAGAACCAATAAAGATATAAGAGAATTGAATGAAGAGGTTGACAGACTAGACCTCTTGGACATTTTCAGAGTCCTTCACCCCAAAAAACTGGAATACACCTTCTTTTAAAATCCACATAACATATATTCAAGGATAGACCTCATGTTAGGCCACAAAGACAGCATCAATAAATTCAAGAGCATTGAAATCATCCCAAGTATCTTCTCAGACCACAGTGGAGTAAAACTAACATGTAAAAACAAACAGAAAATTATTAAAAGTCACAGAATTTGTTAACTAAACAACATACTCCTTAAGAACCACTGGGTCAGATATTCACTCAAGCAGGAAATTCAAATGTTCCTGCAAACAAATGAAAATGAAGACACGACCTATCAAAATATTAGGGACACAGATAAAGCAGTACTGAGAGGGAAACTTATAGCCACACAATCACATATTAAACAACAAGAAGAAGCTCAAATGAACAACCTTACTGCACACCTCAAGGACTTAGAGATAAAAGAACCATACAAAAGATCAATGAAGCTAAATGTTGGTTCTTTGAAAGATTAAACAAAATTGACAACCCCCTAGTCAGACTCACCAAACAAAAAAGAGAGAAGACTCAAATTAATAGAATTGTAAATGATGGAGGAGATATCACACTGATACCACAGAAATCCAGAGAATCCTGCGAAACTACTATAAAGAACTATACACCACCAAGAGAGAGATTTTGGAAGAAATGTAACAATTCCTAGAAGCATATGCCCTTCCAAAAGTGAACCAAGAAGAACTACAAAATCTAAATGCACCAATCACAGACAAAGAAATCGAAACCATTATTAAGAACCTCCCCAATAACAAAAGTCTTGGACCAGATGGCTTCACAAATGAATTCTACAGAACTTTCAGGAAACAGTACCCATACTTCTTAAGCTTTTCCATAAGATTGAAGAAACAGGAATACTCCCTTCCACCTTCGATGAAGCCAACATCACCCTGATACCAAAACCAAGTGGGATTCATCCCAGGAATGCAAGGCTGGTTCAACATCCATAAGTCAATCAATGTCATTCACCACATCAATAAAAGCAAAGCCAAAAACCGCATGATTATCTCATTAGATGCAGAGAAAGCCTTTTACAAAATCCAACACTCATTAATGCTCAAAACTCTACAAAAAATGGGAATAGATGGGAAATTCCTCAGGATAGTGGAGTCTATATATAGCAAACCTACAGCCAACATCATACTCAATGGACAGAAGCTGAAAGCATTCCCCCTCAGATCAGGGACTAGACTAGCAATCAAATACCTAGGAATAAAGTTGACCAAAGAAGTGAAAGACTTATATACTGAAAACTATGAGTCGCTACTCAAGGGACTAGACAGGGCTGTCCACTGTCACTGTTACTCTTCAACATAATATTGGAAGTTCTTGCCATAGCAATCAGGCAAGAGAAAGAAGTCAAAGGAATACAGATTGGAAGGGAAGAAGTCAAGCTCTCACTATTTGCAGATGAAATGATAGTATACATAGAAAGACCTAACGAATCCAGTAGAAAATTACTGGAAGTTATTATGCAATATAGCAAGGTATCAGGCTACAAAATCAGTGTACAAAAATCAGTGGCATTTCTTTATGCAAACAGTAAATCTGAAGAAGAAGACATCCAGAAGTCACTCCCATTTACTGTTTCAGCAAAATCAATCAAATAACTAGGAATAAAGTTGACCAAAGAAGTGAAAGACTTGTATGCTGAAAACTATGTGTCGCTACTCAAGGAAATAGAAACTGATACCAAGAAATGGAAAGATATCTCATGCTCATGGATTGGAAGAATAAATATCATCAAAATGAATAGTCTCCCCAGAGCCATATACAAATTTAATGCAATACCCATCAAAGTTCCACCAAGCTTCTTTAAGAGAATAGAACAAACACTACAATCATTTATCTGGAACCTGAAAACACCTAGAATTGCCAAAACCATCTTGAGGAAAAGAAACAGAAATGGAGGCATCACACTCCCAGACCTTAAACTATATTATAAAGCCATCATCATCAAAACAGCATGGTACTGGAACAAAAATAGGCACACAGACCAGTGGAACAGAATTGAAAGCCCAGAAATAAATCCCCATACCTATGGGCATCTAATCTTTGATAAGGGTGCCCAAAGCATTAAATGGGAAAAGGAGACTCTCTTCAACAAATGGTGCTGGGAAAACTGGGTTGAAACTTGCAGAAGAATGAAATTGAACCACTTTATCTCACCAGAAACAAAAATCAACTCCAAATGCATCAAAGACCTAGATGTCAGACCAGAAACAATCAAATACTTAGAGGAAGACATTGGTAAAACACTTTCCCACCTACACCTCAAGGACATCTTTGATGAATCAAACCCAATTGCAAGGGAGACTAAAGCAGAAACAAACCAATGGGACTACATCAAATTGAAAAGCTTCTGCACATCCAAAGAAACTATTAAACAAACAATGTGACCCCTCACAGAATGGGAGAAGATCTTCACATGCCAGACATCTGACAAGAAACTAAGCACCAAAATATATAAAGAGCTCAGCAAACTTAGCACCAAAAAAGCAAATGACCCCATCCAAAAATGGGCAGAGGATATGAACAAAACATTCACCACAGAGGAGATCCAAAAGGCTAACAAACATATGAAAAACTGCTCTAGGTCACTGATTGTCAGATAAATGTAAATTAAGACAACACTAAGATACCACCTCATTCCTGTAAGAATGGCATACATCAAAAAGGACAGCAGCAACAAATGTTGGAGAGGTTGTGGGGACAGAGGAACCCTTTTACATTGCTGGTGGGAATGTAAATTGGTCCAGCCTCTTTGGAGAGCAGTCTGGAAAACTCTCAGAAGGCTAGACATGGACCTTCCATATGATCCAGTAATTCCTCTCCTGGGATTATACCCCAAGGTCTCCATAACACCCAACCAAAAAGATGTGTACTCCTATGTTCATAGCAGCACAATTCATAATAGCTAAAACCTGGAAGCAACCCAGGTGCCCAACAACAGATGAGTGGCTGAGAAAGCTGTGGTATATATACACAATGGAATACAATGCAGCTATCAAGAACAATGAACCCACCTTCTCTGACCCATCTTGGACAGAGCTAGAAGGAATTATGTTAAGTGAACTAAGTCAAAAAGATAAAGATGAGTATGGGATGATTCCACTCATCAACAGAAGTTGAGTAAGAAGATCTGAAAGGGAAACTAAAAGCAGAACCTGACTAAATTGTGAGTAGGGCTCCAAAGTAAAAACCATTTGGTGATGGGTAGACATGCAGCTTCCTGGGCCAGTGTGGGGTGGGAGTGGGTGGGAGGGATGGGTCACAGTCTTTTGGTGGTGGGAATGGTGTTTATGTACACTCCTAGAAAAATGTAGTCATATAAATCACTAGTTAATTAATACTAGAGGGGTAAAATTAATTCTATGTCTCAAAGTTTTTCAAAACACAAACAAATCTTTTCAATATATAGGCTGTGTAATTGATATGCAGACTCTCTCAAAAGCCTAGACCAAGTAGATCAGAAGCAACCAATAGCACAGCTATATACAAGATACTGGGTACTTTACAGCAAACCATAACAAAAGGACTTTTCAAAGTTAACCCAATTAACAAATAATGTGATGATAACATTAACTATCGATTGTCTTTTTGAACCCTAAGACAGCAGGAACCTCACATCTCCACTATAGAGCCTCTACTTCCCCCAGTCCTGGAACCATTGGATAGGGCCCATTTTCCCATATGCCTCTCCCAATCCATATCAAATAATATTGCATCTGCCGATCACAACCTAACCAACACAACGATTGCCACCTCAACATGCTTCACCTCAGACTGTGTCCAGAGACTTCACGTGTGGAATGACAACCCTTAAACTTCATTAATCGGGTGAGACCTTTCCTTTTATAGTACACTCTAATTTCATCTCAGGTAGTTCACTTTCTAACAAAGTCCCAAAACCTACATATACACCAGTTTCTGTGAGAGAGAGCTTATGTGCACACGTATCCATAAACTACTGCAAAATATATACCTGAAAGCAGTAGTACACTAGAGTTTGCAGTGAGTACCTCCCTAACACTTCCTCTCCACTATTCCAAGCTTGGGATCCATGATTGCTCAACAAATTGTTTGGCTTCGTATGTTAACTCTCTTTTCAGTCACCAGGTTCCAGATATCATCAGGATGTCGGCCAGGCTTCTCTGGACTGAAGACTTCACCAATGTGTCCTGGAGCTCCGCTTCCCCAGAGACACACCCTACTAGGGAAAGAGAGAGGCAGACTGGGAGTATGGACTGACCAGTCAATGCCCATGTTCAGCTGGGAAGCAACTACAGAAGCCAGACCTTCTACCTTCTGCAACCCACAATGACCCTGGGTCCATGCTCCCAGAGGTATAGAGAATGGGAAAGCTATCATGGGAGGGGGTGGCATATGGAGATTGGGTGGTGGAAATTGTGTGGAGTTGTACCCCTTTTGTCCTATGGTTTTGTTATTGTCTCCTTTTTTTAAATAAATAAAAATTAATAATAATAACAATAAAAAATAAAAAAACTCAGTGATTGTTCAATGAATATTTTCTATGTTATAATTAGAACGAAAGAGAAAGGGGGCAAGAACAATTATTTCTGTACATTTATAAATGGAAACAGTTATGATGGGAAAATTCGTTATATTTTAACATAAGAATTTCAAGGTTAAACAGTCGTAAAGCAGGACAACTACTTCTGGACTCACCATCACTGTCGATACACACAACCTCTTGAACCTGAGTACCCGGTCCACACTCTTTTCCATTATCTGGTTCACAGTCTCCAAGCCTTATTGCTTTCCAGTCATAGCAAGATGGCTCATCACAAGGAATGGCTTCCAGTAAGTGAGGGCAGTTCCCAGTGCCCCCAGAGCCTCCAGTGGGCTCATTGGTAATGCGTCGCTTCCTTAATTTGAAACCTGATTTCAGAGCAAGAATAATATTTATTGTTACCATAATAAGCCAAATACTCGAGAAAAATGAATGAAAGTGGGGTGTGGCTGGGAGTGATTGGCTGCTCTAGTCACATATACCCAAATTCTAGTTTAATGCGAGCTCGTTAAACATAAAACAAAAAAACCTAGCAAATGAATAAAAAAATGGCAAAGGGGTTTAATGTAGTAAAATAAAAATAAGGCCAAAAATGCCATCTGCCTCCTAGGATTGAAGAAAACAGAGGGGGGGAGAGAGAGATATCTTGGTTAATTTGGAAAGCCTATAGTATAAATTTTTTTAAAAATATTTATTTATTCCCTTTTGTTGCCCTTGTTGTTTTATTGTTGTTATTACTGTTTTTGTTATTGATGTCATCCTTGTTGGATAGGACAGAGAGAAAATGGAGAGAGGAAAGGAAGACAGAAAAGGGGACAGAAAACACCTGCAGACCTGCTTCATTGTTTGTGAAGCGATTTCTCTGCGGGGGGGGGGGGAGCCAGGGGCTCAAATGTGAATCCTTAATCCTCCTTTTGCTTTGTGCCATTTGTGCTTAACCCACTGTGCTACTGACCGACTCAGAATTTGTCAGCACATTCACATGATTTAATTTGAAAAGGAATCTCAGAGTCTGGATAGTCTCAAAGAAGCTACTTCTTTGAGATTAAATGATTTTAGATTCCCTGGAAATTTAAAAAGGGAGTATAAATCATCTGAGCTTTCATGTCTAGTATTCACAGTTCTGCTTTATGCTTTAATAGTACCTAGTTATTGCCCATCTTGATAATTTATAACAGAATTAACATCTGTTTATTGCAATGTGAACATATTGGAACATATAATCATATTGGAACACATAAAGAAGACTGTGACTGAAACAAAAGGAAATATTCCCCAATACTAGATTATGTGAAAAATAACTCCACTATACCCACTGTATATAAAATCATTGCATTTATTTGATTCATTATTCACATCCCAGAATCAACAGAATTTTACAGTTATATCAAATTAGGAATTCTGTCTTCTGGGAATTAGCTATAGATTAGGGACCAAATTAAATAATTTATATGTGAATCTTTGGAAAAATCTGGATATTTATATTATTATATCTTACTTATGGATAAGGGGGCAATGATTTATGTAATTTCTCTAAGCAACATGAGAGTAGGCTTCACAATCCAGGTCAGTCTGACATTGCAGCTTCTCTTAACCAACTTATAAACTGTCTCAGTTGATCTCCATCTGTTGTCTAATTAAGAAGCATCTTGCCTACATTCTTTATTTTTCATTTTCTGGTACCAGCACTTGACTAAGTTTGCTCATCATTTGTAATTAGTACCCATTTTGCAATCTGGAAAAAATATCTCAAATGCATAATCACAAAGAAGCAAGATTATGAAAAAGATAAATCATTGCCTGGCTCAACTGTTGGGAGTTTCAAGCATGTCAGGTTAATACTAAATAGAAATCATGTTAATACTAACATACCTTTTTTACCCTGCTGGTCATTACAGTTTTCATAAGTACAAGGTCCCCAGGCTGACCAGGGTGAAACCTCACATTCAACAGGACAAGGGATGTGGCACAGTTGCGTAGTATTAGGAACAGGTCCAGTGCATGATTTCACATCTACTGGTTTGGAGGCTGTTTGGAGAAAAATACAGAGATCCCTTAAGATTTAAGCAAAAAGCAATTGCTATGGTCAAAAGTGTGTTTTTCCTGTGTGAGAAGAAGTAAAATACTTCAAGAAGCACTACTACAATATTATTTTAATACTTCTCAGTTACATTATAAAAATAAAAAGAGGAGTGTGTGGGGAGTGACAATAAGTAGTTAAAAAAAAGAACTGTATTTTGTATATTGCTTGATCTCTAGCATTACCACTGATTATCTGTGTAAATAACAATGGTAAATCTAATGTTCCTAGTTGGCAATATAATACAGAAGGTTAATTTTATCACTAATGTTCTATACTCTGGATACAAATAAGTAAATAAGTAAGAATCTACATTAGAAGGCTGGGAATAATAGGGTAGTGACAATAACTTTGAGATATATGGAATGTGTCCACTGAGGGGTTTCTGTTGCAAAGTCTCTTCCAGTTTGATTTACAAAAAGACTTCTGGGTGGATATGAAGATGAGTTCCTGCAACTGTCCTGGACATCTCTAAGTTTAGCTATATTGCTCATCAGATGAGCTATAGAAATATTACAGGATACCTTGTTTGTATATGTGTTCAATCTCAGAATTTACAACTGTCCATCTTTGTTCATTAGTTGAACAAATGAACCTGGATAAATCTTATTTGCTCTCGGTCATCATTATTTTTACTTAGATGCCCGCAGTTGGCCAGTTTTATTCATTTATTTTATTTATGAAATAATTAATTCAACTTATTCTTTTTATTAGTAATTTAATATTTATTTACAAAATTATGAGACAATAAGGGTATAATTCCAAACGGTTTCCACCACCAGCGTTCTATGTCCCCATTCCCTCTATTGTAAACTGCAGTAGCTCTCCCAAGGTCATAGATACAGATTGACTATTAATTCTATGACTATCTAAATTTATATATAAACATCTGTTTCTTCTATGACCCTGCCTCCCCTTCCTTTCTAAGTCACATCTACACCTATTGCTACTTTGGAATGTCCTCCTTTTTTTCCTCTTCTCTCTCTGAGCCTTGATGAAATTAGGGTTCAGAGCCCTCTGGTCATATTCTCCTAACATTTATTCCCCTCTGGAGCTATGGACCAAAATTCTTTTTGGGGTACAGAAGGTGGTAGTTCTGGCTTCTGTAATTGCTTCTCTAGTTGGGCAGTTTTATACTGTACATACATATGGAAGTTCATACCATGATCTGTTCATAATTTTGGCTACTAAGTATTAAATGAGGGAGATATATGAAGTTATTTTTAATTTTTTTATTTTTTAATTGCTAATAAGGTTATCACTGGGGCTTGGTTCCTACACTACAGATCCACTGCTCCTTATGGCTACTTTCCCTTTATTTTATAATTATTTATTTTATTTGATAGAACAGATAGAAATTGAGAGGGAAGGAGGAGCTAGACATGGAGAGAGAAAAAGAGACACCTGCAAATCTGCTTCACCACTCATGTAGCTTCCTCCCTGCAGGTGGGGAGCAGGGACTAGGATGCAGGTCCTCACACATGATAACCAGTACCCTTAACCAAGTGTGCCACCACCAGGCTCCTCGAAGTTATTTTGGACAGCAGGAAAAGCTTAAATTTTTGTCTGTGATTATGTAGTATATAGTTATAGTAGCTTATATAAACCTATTAAGAAGTAATGTCCTAGACACCTGTTTCTTCTGAGCAGATGACCTCACCAGTGTGTCCTGGAACCTAATCTCCCCAGAGCCCTGACCCACAAGGGAAAGATACAAAAAGGCTGGGAGTATAGATCAACCTGCCAACACCATGTCAGGAGAGAAGTGATTAGAGAGAAGTGACCTCACACCTTCTGCCCCCCCCCCATAAAGATCTTTGCTCCATACTACCAGAAGGAAAAAGAATAGGAAAGGTTCCAATGGAAGGGATGGGATGAGGAACTCTGGTGGTGGGAACTTTACCCCTCTTGTCCCACAATCTTGTCAATCATTATTAAATCACTAATAAAAAAATACTGTGGTGTATTTCAACAAAGTAAAAGACTCTGGAGTGGGTGGGGTGGGAGGGTTCAGGTCCTGGAACATGATAGCAGAGGACCTACTGGGGGTTGTATTGTTATATGGAAAACTGGGAAATGTTATGTATGTATAAACTATTGTATTTACCGTCAATTGTAAAAAATTAATCCCCTAATAAAGAAATAAAAAAATACACTTAGTAAATAACTTAGTAAGTTATCATTCTTTGTGTGAAGACTATCAAATTTAAATTGCATGGTATTGCATCTAGAAACTCATAGAGAAATTATATTATTTTAAGTTATATGTTCCTAACTTCTGAATAAAAACATTAAATAGCTGTAGTTGAAGCTTTAAGACACTGACACTTGTGAGTCACTCCAGTTTCTATGCAAAAGTAAACACAATTGTAAATACTGCCTAAAGACTTTAAGTGCTACGTTTCTTTCATTCCTGAAAAATGTTCTACTGTTTTTTTTTGTTTGTTTTATCTTAGGAATACTTAAGTTATATCCCCCACATACACAAAACAGTAAAAATAAATGACTTGATGACCCTAATTTTTATAGAGTTTGTGGGCATTTTCACTCAACATCATCATGATTATTACTAATGTGTATCATAATGTCAACCAAGACCAAAAATGATGAACTTTATCACCCTCTAATAGTCAAACTTCTTGGTACACTAATGACAAAAAATTTAAAATGGTCTTATCTTATAGGGTACAAAAAGTAAACAAACATCAGTAATACATATGCTGATACAATAAATGCAATACAATACAATACAATACAATACAATACAATACAATACAATACAATGCAGGAATGAGTTGTTTTTTATATACTTCCAGGCATAAGCTTATTAGGATGGTAATTTCCTTGTCAATTTGAGTGGTCAAAGGGATACTCAGATACTGAGTAAATGCACAATTTCTGGGCCTGCCTGAGTGTTCTTCTGTGAGTGATTAACATCTAAATTTTGCATTGTGCTGCCTAAGTTAGCCTTCAGCAAGGTGGACAAGACATCATCCAAATGACTGAGAACTCAGAATAACTAAAAGTGGAAGGAGGGCAAACTTTCCATCTCACTTCTTGAAGTATACCATGCACTTTCTCCTGCCTTTGGTTATTCATTGGAGCCCCTGGTCCAAAGAAAGGATAGTCAAAAATTACACAGAAACCACCTCCCCCAAAATCATATGAGCCATCTCCTCTAACAAATGTTTTCTCTCTTTCACTCTATTCATGTGTTCTTCTGGTCAACATTAACTTCTACAGTTCTAAGGAATGTATAAAAACTCATGTATAACTGAAAGTTAACATAAGTAATTTCTTCACCTATGAAATCTTTCAGGATCTTTTAAATAGATCTTAGGTAATATTAAAAATTTGAACCTGAAAAGTCTACATTTCTTTGCAATTGAATAAAAGCAGCTTTAAACAATGTTATACTAATTTTGAAAACATGGCTACTATAGAGGAAAATTGTTGGGTATACAATTATGAGCACTGCTACAAACTGAATATATATATATACATATATATATATATATATATACATATATATATACACACTAGTTCAAGACTTTCAGGGAAAAATAGGGTTTTATCAAGAAAGTGAGTCTTATACTTGGCTATTTAATTTGAAAGCTTAATTTTAGTATGTATTGTAGTCAGAATGAATCAAATAAATTAATTAATTGTAAAAATCTTATTTGTCTAAAATAATCAAATATCTAGGGATAAACGCAACATAAGAAATGAAAGACCTTCATACTAAAAGACACTTGTCAAGTGAAAGACACTTTTCAAGGAAATAAAAAAAAAAAAAGATACAAAGAAATGGAGAGATAGCCCATGCTCATGATTTGAAAGAATTAAAATCACCAAAATTACTATTCTACACAGAGGCATATACAGGTTTAATGAAATTCCTATCAAGGTCCCCACCAAATATTTTCAAGAGAACAGAATACAAGATACAAAAGTTTACCTGGAGACAGAAAATACTCAGGATAGCCAAAGCAATCCTGGTGAAAAAGAGCAAGAGTGGAGGCATTACATTTCCTGATCTCATACCACGTTGCAGAGGCACTAAAATAAAAATAGCCTGGTACTGGAATCAAAATAGAAACATGGACCAGTAAAATAGCCTTGAGAGGCCAGAAATAAGTTCCAACACCCGCAGTCAACTAATTTTTGACACGGCTGCCCAGAATATCAGGTTGAAACATGTAGAAGAATGAAAATAGACCTCCAAATTTCATCATATACAAAAGTTAACCTGAAATGGATCAAAGATTTAGAAATTAGACTAGAAACTATCAAATACTTAGAGAAAAATATAGGAGAATTCTCATGTAAGTCTTTGCAACATCTTCACTGATTTGAATCCAATTGCAAGGAAAACAAATGCAAAAATAGACCAATAGACTACATCAAACTGAAAAGCTTCTCCACAGCAAAGGGAATCACTACCAAAACAAAGAGATCCTGCAAGAAGTGGGAAAAATATTTTTGTGTCATATATTGAACAGAGGACTGATAACCAGTATTTACAATGAACTCACCAAACTCAACAATAAAAAGACAAACAATCCCATTGAAAAATGAGAAGGCATGGGAAGAATCTCTCCAGATAGAGATTCAAAGGGTCAACAGACATATGAGAAAAGGTTCAAAGTCACTGATGGTCAAGGAAATGCAAATAAAACAAGTAATGAGAAATCACTTACACCTGTGAGATTGTCACACATGAGAAAAGATAGACACATCAACTGATGGAGAGGCTGTGGTGGGAAAGCAATTCTCCTAAATTGCTAGTGGGAATGTAAGTTGGTCCAATTCCATGGAAAACAGCCTGGAGATTTATCAAAACTCTAGAAATAAAACTACCTTATGAACTAGCAATCCCTCTCCCAAGGGTTTATCCAGCAGAAAAAAAAAATTATCTCAAAAATATTCATAGCAGTATAGTCTGTAATAGTTCAAGCTGTGACAAATATATATAGTAGAGTACTATGCAGCTATTAAAAAGATGAGATCATCTCTTTTGCAGTATCCTGTAGTATTGAAAGCATTGTGTTGAGTGAGATAAGCCAGAAAGAGAAAGACAAATACTGAATGGTCTCAGCTATAGGTGAAATTTAAGAATAAGGGTGGGGGTAGATAGCATAATGGTTATGCAAAGAGGCTCTCATGACTGAGACTCCAAAGTCTCATACTCAACACCCTGGTAAACCTTAAGCCAGAGCTGATAAGGGCATGGGGGGGAGAGAAACAAGAAGAAGAAGAAGGCGGAGGAGGATGAGGAGGAGGAGGAGAAAAAGAAGAAGGAGAAGAAGAAGGAGAAGGAGAAGGAGGAGGAGGAGGAGGAGGAGGAGGAGGAGGAGGAGGAGGAGGAGGAGGAGGAAGAGGAGGACAAGGGATTTTCCAGAAGATGGTGGACTGAGAAGCTGCTAGTGGCTTGAGATCCGACCACATCAACTGGAAACGGTAGGATTTTTTGCCTTTAGTAGGCCAGTCAATAAGGGGTCCTAGTGGTGACACCAAGGAGGTGACTATAACTTAATTTGGGTTAAAAAATAGAGTAAATAAAAGGGAAACATTTTTTTCTTTTAAATTATTATTCCCAAAGCACACCCTCTCCCCTCCCCCCCCATAACCAGTCCCTGGGGACCAGAGATCTGCTCCTAGCAGGCTCCCCTGCTGAGCTTCTTTCTTTACCAAGATTTCTATCCCACCAGGGGGTGTCATTCATTCTAAGTCTATTCCCTTCTGAAACCTTTGGCCTTTTTTCTTTCTAAGTAACCAACCAGCTGCCTTTGCTTGGGGCCTGAGGCAATCTGAAACCATTTAAGCTGAAGACAGGACAGGTTTTTTACTCTGTTCTATTTTATTATTAACACAAGATAAACACATACAGAATTAACTCTTAGTGTATTTTCTATCGCTAGGGGACCAGGTGTCTTATTCACTGCTTAAAAAACTTGTCTCACCTTTCCTACCACCCCTACCCATTCTCTCCCTCCCCACCACGCATAGATAATTAAATAATAATAAATAAATAAATAAATAACTCTTTTCACTGCTCTTTTATTACTGTTATTTTTCTTATCTTTTTCTTTTTTCTCTCTTTCTTTTTTTCTTCTTTTTCTCATTCTTGTCATCCTTTCTTCCTTTCTCCTTCAGCTTTCTGAATTCACTGATACACGTTTGGGAATTATTTTGGGGAAGAAATCTGATTCACAGTTGACTCTGAGTGTATCTCTGCTCAACTTCCCTTTCTCATTTAGCTACCCCTAGAAAATACAGTGGATAGTAGATTTACATAACTGTCTGTTCCTGCTATTCTTGTCTAGTCCTGAGGTTTGTTTGTTTCTTTTTTTTTTCTTAACAATCAGCTGCCTCTGCTCAGGAGGCTTGAGGCAATCTGAGACAGGGTTTAGGGTTTTTTTTACCCTGCTCTATTTTATTATTAATATAAAGGCATATCTCTTCCCCCCCACCTCCTTTAGGTTGACCAGAATTAACTCTTAGAGTATCTTTCATTGCTATGGTAGTGGGCATCTTATCTATTGCAAGAGGACCTTGTCTTGTTACTCCTACCTCCTCTACAGACTTTCCCCTTCTTCCTCCTCCTAGCTAATTAAAAAAAAAAAACAAAATAAAATAAAAAATAATCAATTAAAAAAACTTTCCTTTCACTGCTCTTTAATTATAGCTCTTTTTCTTATATTTTCTCATTTCTATCTCTTGTTTCTCTCTCTTTTTCTTTTATTTTGTCATACATTTCTTCCTCCCTTCTTCTTTGTCTTTCTGAATTTGTGAATTATTTTGGGGAAGAAATCTGACTCAGAGTGGGCCCTCTATGTGTGTATCTCTGCTCTACTTCCCTTTCTCCTCTTGCTACCACTAGAATATACAGTGGATAGTAGATTTGCATAATTGTCTGTTCTTGCTATCCCTTCTTTCCATTCTCTATCTTCTTCACTTGGACTTGATGCTATTTTTTCATGGATTAGAGACATTGTTTGGCTAACTGGTAGTGATTAAACTGCTTCAATACTTGATTCAGTTGCGATTGCAATTTCTGAGGTTGGTGATTGCATTTGTCATAAAGATATTTAGTACAGTGTTGCTTGTAATCAAGACACAACAACTGAGGAACAACAGAACATAAAAATAAGAAACACATAAATCAAAAAAATGGGTAGATCAAAAACAAATAAAACTGCTACTCCAATGAATGAAGACAAGAGCCCAGAAGAAACTACAAATCAGCCAGAAGTAACCATAAATAAGAAAAGTATGCAAGCAATAATAAACTTATTAATCACAGAAATGAAAACAACATTGGAGGAAAGGAATGGTAGTATTAAGGAAAAAACAATTGAGACCCCAAGGAAAATACTTATTATCTTGAGGCAATTAGAGAACTGAAAGCTGAAATAGCTGTAATGAAGAAAGAACCTGAGGCAAGGGAAAGCAGACTAACAGAAGCAGAAAACAGAATTAGCCAGACAGAGGATGAGTTAGAGAAAACTAAGAAAGAGGTGAAAGAGCTCAAAAAGAGATTGAAAGACACTGAAAACAACAACAGAGCCATATGGAATGATCTCAAAAGAAGTAACATTTGTATAATTGGCCTGCCAGAGGAAGAAAGAGAGGAAGGGGAAGCAAACATTCTAGAGGAAATTATAGAAGAAAATTTCCCAGACCTGAATAACAGAAAGGACATCAAGATTCAAGAGGCCCAGAGAGCTTCAAACAGAATCAACCCAGACCCAAAGACACCAAGACACATCATAGTCACAATGAGAAGAAGTAAGGATGAAGAAAGGATCCTAAAGACTGCAAGAGATAAACAAAAAGTCACATACAGGGGAAAACCCATAAGATTATCTGCAGACTTTTCCACTCAAACTCTAAAAGCCAGAAGAGAATGGCAAGATATCTATCGAGCCCTGAATGAAAAAGGGATTCAACCAAGGATTATATATCCTGGTAGATTTTCATTCAAACTAGATGGAGGGATCAAAACCTTCTTAGACAAACAACAGTTAAAGGATGCAACCATCACCAAACTGGCCCTGAAAGAGGTTCTAAAAGACCTCTTATAAACAAGAACATCACTATAATACTTGCAATATATCAGAGCAAACACATTTTTTTTGAACAATGGCACTACAGTACATTAAATCCATAATATCAATAATGTCAATGGCTTAAACTCACCCATCAAAAGGCACAGAGTGGGGGGATGGATCAGAAAACATAGCCCAACCATATGCTGCTTGCAAGAATCCCATCTGTCACAACAAGATAAACACAGACTTAAAGTGAAAGGATTGGAAACTATCATACAGGCTAATGGATCACAAAAAAGGGCAGGAACAGCCATTCTCATCTCAGACACAATAGATTTTAAACTAAATAAAGTAATAAAAGATAAACAAGGACATTACATAATTATTAGAGGATCAATCATCTAAGAACACGTAACAATTATTAACATCTATGCACCCAATAAGGGACCATTTAAATACATCAAGCACCTACTGAAAGAATATCAAAAATACATCAATAGTAATACAATAATAGTGGGAAACTACATTACCCCACTCTCACACTTAGACAGATAAACAAAGCAGAGAATCAACAAAGATACAAGAGAATTAAATGAAGAGATTGACAGACTAGACCTCTTAGATATTTTCAGAGTCCTTCACCCCAAAAAACTGGAATACACCTTCTTTTCAAATCCACATAACACATACTCAAGAATAGACCACATGTGAGGCCATAAAGACAGCATCAATAAATTCAAGAGCATTGAAATCATCCCAAGTATCTTCTCAGACCACAGTGGAGTAAAACTAACATTTAACAGCAAACAGAAATTATTAAAAGTCACATAATTTGAAACTAAACAACATACTCCTTAAAACCACTGGGTCAGAGAGTCACTCAAGCAGGAAATTCAAATATTCCCTGAAACAAATGAAAATGAAGACACAACCTATCAAAATATTTGGGACACAGCTAAAGCAGTACTGAGAGGGAAACTTATAGCTATACAATCACATATTAAACAACAAGAAGAAGCTCAAATGAACGACCTTACTGCACACCTCAAGGACTTAAAGGAAGAGGAACAAAGGAACCCTAAAGAAAACAAAAGGACAGAAATCACTAAAATTAGGGCAGAAATAAATAACATCAAAAATAAGAGAACCATACAAAAGATCAATGAAGCCAAATGTTGGTTCTTTGAAAGATTAAACAAAATTGACAAACCCCTAGCCAGACTCACCAAACAAAGAAGAAAGAAGACTCAAATTAATAGAATTGTAAATGATGGAGGAGATATCACAACTGACACCACTGAAATCCAGAGGATCATGAGAAACTTCTATGAAGAACTATACACCACCAAGAGAGAGAATCTGGAAGAAATGGAACAATTCCTAGAAACATATGCCCTTCCAAAACTGAACCAGGAAGAACTACAAAATCTAAATGCACCAATCACAGACAAAGAAATTGAAACAGCTATTAAGAATCTCCCCAACAAAAAAGTCCTGGGCCAGATGGCTTCACAAACGAATTCTACAAAACTTTTAGGAAACAGTTAGTACCCATACTTCTTAACCTTTTCCACAAGATTGAAGAAACAGGAATACTCCCTTCCACCTTCGATGAAGCCAACATCACCCTGATACCAAAAGCTGATAGGGACAGAACAAAAAAAGAAAACTACAGACCAATATCTCTGATGAACATAGATGCCAAAATATTAAACAAGATCTTGGCCAACTGGATACAGCAGCATATCAAAAAGATTGTTCATCACCACCAAGTGGGATTCATCCCAGGAATGCAAGGCTGGTTCAACATCCGTAAGTCAATCAATGTCATTCACCACATCAATAAAAGCAAAGCCAAAAACCACATGATTATCTCAATAGATGCAGAGAAAGCCTTTTACAAAATCCAACACTCATTAATGCTCAAAACTCTACAAAAAATGGGAATAGATGGGAAATTCCTCAGGATAGTGCAGTCTATATATAGCAAACCTACAGCCAACATCATACTCAATGGACAGAAGCTGAAAGCATTCCCCCTCAGATCAGGGACTAGACAGGGCTGTCCACTGTCACCGTTACTCTTCAACATAGTACTGGAAGTTCTTGCCATAGCAATCAGGCAAGAGAAAGGAATCAAAGGAATACAGATTAGAAGGGAAGAAGTCAAGCTCTCACTATTTGCAGAAGATATGATAGTATACATAGAAAAACCTAAAGAATCCAGCAGAAAACTACTGGAAGTTATTAGTCAATATAGCAAGGTATCTGGCTACAAAATCTATGCACAAAAATCAGTGGCATTTCTTTATGCAAACACTATATCTGAAGAAGAAGACATCCAGAAATCTATCCTATTTACTGTTTCAGCAAAATCAATAAAATACCTAGGGGTATAGCTGACCAAAGAAGTGAAAGACTTGTATACTGAAAACTATGAGTCGCTACTCAAGGAAATAGAAACTGATACCAAGAAATGGAAAGATATCCCATGCTCATGGATTGGAAGAATAAATATCATCAAAATGAATATTCTCCCCAGAGCCATATACAAATTTAATTCAATGTCCATCAAAGTTCCACCAAGCTTCTTTAAGAGAATAGAACAAACACTACAGTCATTTACCTGGAACCTGAAAACACCTAGAATTGCCAAAACCATCTTGAGGAAAAGAAACAGAAATGGAGGCATCACACTCCCAGACCTTAAACTATATTATAAAGCCATCATCATCAAAACAGCATGGTACTGGAACAAAAATAGGCACACAGAACAGTGGAACAGAATTGAAAGCCCAGAAATAAATCCCCATACCTATGGACATCTAATCTTTGATAAGGGGGCCCAAAGTATTAAATGGAAGAAGGAGGCTCTCTTCAGTAAATGGTGCTGGGAAAACTGGGTTGTAACATGCAGAAGAATAAAATTGAACCACCTTTTCTCACCAGAAACAAAAATTAACTCCAAATGGATTAAAGACCTGGATGTCAGACCAGAAACAATCAAATACTTAGAGGAAAACATTCGTAAAACACTTTCCCACCTATACCTCAAGGACATCTTTGATGAAACAAACCCAATTGCAAGGTAGACTAAAGCAGAAACAAACCAATGGAACTACATCAAATTGAAAAGCGTCTGCACATCCAAAGAAACCATTAAACAAAGAGACACCTCACAGAATGAGAGAAGATCTTCACATGCCATACATCAGACAAGAAACTAATCACCAAAATATATAAAAAGCTCAGCAAACTTAGCACCAAAAAAGCAAATGACCCCATCCAAAAATGGGCAGAGGAGATGAACAAACTGCTCTATGTCACTGATTGTCAGATAAATGCAAATTAAGATAACACTAAGATACCACCTCACTCCTGTAACAATGGCATACATCAAAAAGGACAGCAGCAACAAATGCTGGAGAGGTTGTGGGGACAGAGGAACCCTTTTGCATTGCTGGTGGGAATGTAAATTGGTCCAGCCTCTGTGGAGAGCAGTCTGGAAAACTCTCACAAGGCTAGACATGGACCTTCATTATGATCCAGTAATTCCTCTCCTGGGATTATACCCCAAGGACTCCATAACACCCAACCAAAAAGAGGTGTGTACTCCTATGTTCATAGCAGCACAATTCATAATAGCTAAAACCTGGAAGCAACCCAGGTGCCCAACAACAGATGAGTGGCTGAGAAAGCTGTGGTATATATACACAATGGAATACTATGCAGCTATCAAGAACAATGAACTCACCTTCTCTGACCCATCTTGGACAGAGCTAGAAGGAAGTATTCTAAACTTTTGAGACTACAGTGGTCTGAGTAGTTAGAGAACAGATTGGTTTTTGTTCTCTATTAACTAGAGCACAGCTCAACTCTGATGGTGGTGTTGGAGTTTGAAACTGTGTCTTCCCATGCCTCAGGCATAAAGGCCT
Organism: Erinaceus europaeus; assembly: GCF_950295315.1. NCBI lineage: Eukaryota > Metazoa > Chordata > Mammalia > Eulipotyphla > Erinaceidae > Erinaceus > Erinaceus europaeus. The sequence goes on along the minus strand of NC_080169.1, from coordinate 43,301,979 downwards.
GTTGTATAATTGCTGTACTATCTCTCCAGCCTGGTACAAAATTCTTTTAAGAAACTAACATCATCTGTAAGAGTGTTCCTACCATGTGGGGGTATAGCATAGTGGTTATGCAAAGAGACTTTCATGCCTGACGCTCTCAAGTCCCAGGTTCAATCCCCCACATCTCCATAAGCCAGAGCTGAGCAGTGCTCTGGTAAAAAAAAAAAAAAAAAAAAAAAGTGTTCCTACCTTGTAAGAGTGTTTCTACCTTAAAAATTATTTGTTTCAATGTTTTTTTTTTTCAGCTAATACTTTTCTTTCTTAGAAAAAAGATGTAACTGCTTCCGTATTGGAAGGCCTTTTTTTTTTTTCTTTTTAAAATCTAAAACGTTTGGGGTTTACAACATATTATTTGTCAAATTTTAGTAGGACTCATTTTCCCAAGTCAGTTTAATGCTTCTAAAAATAAATGTTTTCAGTAGCAGAAATGGCATTGCTTAGAAAAGCTGATGGCAAGGACAAGTATTTGGGGTAGTGTTTTCTTTATTTTTTATTTCTTTATTGGAGGATTAATGTTTTACAGTCAAAAGTAAATACAGTAATAGGATGCATTGGATCGACCTTCCTGTGGTGCATCCCGTGAGTACCCATTCATTGGGGAAACTGACGATCCTTCCTAGCCGACTGAATCCACATGGATCCCAGTCACTTTCAAAGCCATTTAACTGGCTACGGAAGATAAATAAAAATACTAAAGAGAGAAAGAAAGAGAGAGGGGAAGAGAACAAGAGAGACATCTGCAGCACTGCTTTGCTGCTTATAAAGTTTTTCCCTTGTGGGTTGGGGAGCACTAGGGGCTTGAGAACACTGTAACCTGTGTGCTCAACTAGGTTCACCACTATTCAGCCCAAAGTTACAGATTCTAAGAACCTATCAATAATTATATGAGAATGTATTGTCCAGAGGTGGAAATAAGCCAGAGGACAACCCTCAATATGATGAAACTCACATATGCATCAAGGAGTAAAGGGAATTAAGTCAAAGAATAGTATATATAAAATTATAGCATTCACAGTAGTTAAAAAAACAAGTAATTACAATAAATATCTAAGTATTGAACTACTTTAATAACCATGTGAGGGACAGCAAGAAAAACATCACATAACTTCAGCTTCTCCCCCAGTGCATTGGAAGTCAGGGTCAAATCTACGTCATGTGTAGTGCAAAGAAGGAAAGCTTCCAGCTTAGCGACCTAGTCAGCATACATAGTACTCAAACTGTTCAACTGTATGAGTTTAGATTGGCTATAGATCATGGATGATCCAAATGTATACAGGCAAGCAAGGAAAAGTACAAATACATTTTAGAATAAAAGTTCCACTTGTGAATAAAGGGAGATGTGATCTATCTAGTAACAAACCTATAATACTTTTTTAAAGTAAAGAAGTTTTGTTCTAGGGGCTGTCAAGGTATCTCAATTTGATAATATATCTGCTTTGTTATATGTGCAATAGAGATTTGGACACAGTCCTTCACCACAGAAAAGGAAGTTTAAATGATATGGTATCTTTTCCTTGCTCCCTCTTTCTGTCTGTCTTTTTTCTAGGTGAAAAAGTTGGGCTAACCTACATGATGAGGCCCCTGTGTTGACAGAAAGGAGGCAGAGGAGGACCTAGGTGGGATGTTAGAGTACTATGTGGAAAACTGAGAAATGTTACACAAGTACCAACTGCAAACTATTAGTCTCCACAAAAAAAAAGAGTTTAAAGGTTAAATAAACCACAGTAACTTTAATAACTCATTTATCCATTTAGAGAAAAACAACTAAGCATTTTAGGCATGCAGAATCACTTGATACTACACTCATTTTCTATTACGGTTCCTGAAAATCTGCCTTTTTCTTGAAATAGTACATTTTCATTAAAACTATCTGATTCTTAACTTATAATTAAAGGAAACTGGCTTGGATTTAAATATTATTTAGGGACTAAGCAGATATTATTATTAAATATATGATTATTTGATAATAAAAAAGATTCCAAAGGCCTAAGTATAACATTAGTTACAAATGATTTCCCCTTCCTTTCATACTTTGTTACTTGGTTACTTAAAATTAATATTAAACATGTACTTTGTGAAACTCCAGGCATTGTATTAAGAACTATACTCTAAAGGGTGCTATGGAACCAGTGGCAATGACAAAAAACGAATTTCTATCTCAACTTTTTTTCTGAATTGCCACTAGTATGAGTTGGCATTTGGGGTATACTGAACCAAAGAAGTTTTGCTTTTTAGAAAATTCTGTTGATGGTTTACTCAACATCAACCCACGTGTCAACTAGAAGCAATATATATTCATGCCAAAAACTTGATGTTATGCAAATAAAAAAAGCCCCATGTTCAGCGGGGAAGCAATTACAGAAGCCAGACCTTCTACCTTCTGCAACCCACAATGACCCTGGGTCCATGCTCCCAGAGGGATAGAGAATGGGAAAGCTATCAAGGGAGGGGGTGGAGATTGGGTGGTGGGAATTGTGTGGAGTTGTACCCCTCCTACCCTATGGTTTTGTTAATTAATCCTTTCTTAAATAAAAATTAAAAAATAAATAAATAAAATAAAAATAAAGTAAAGAAAAAAAAAGCCTCTACTCTGAAGGTTGATCACAATCTATGAGTTATTGATGGGCAAATTTGATGTTCTGTATTGTTTTATTGACAGTTTTTTTTCCTTTTTTTTTTTTTTTACCCCTCTAGTTGCTAGGGCTTGGTGCAGGCACTACAGCCATCCCCCAACCCGCCCCTGTCCCCACGCCCACCCCCACATTTAATTTTATAAGACAGAGAGAAATTGAGAGGGGAGTGGGAGACAGAAAGGGAAAGTGAAAAATAGACACCTGAAGACCTGCTTCACTGCTTGTGAAGCATCCCTCCTGCAGGTGGGAAGCAGTGACTCAAACCCAGGTTCTTGTACTATGTGTACTTAACTCTGTGTGCCACTGCTCAGCATCATTTTTTCTACATTATTCTTACACTGGCATACATAATGGGGGTATAAAAACCATTATGTTCTTTTTAGTATTATGGAACATTATTTTTTAAGTTAATATACTTATTCCTTAATCATATTTTGCAATCATGTTTAAAACAATGATTGAAAATTATCTCCTGATATTTAATGTGCTTCCAAGCTCATTGCCAGACCTTTCCAGCTATGATTAATTCATTACTGAGCTATTATTCTTCATTAATCTTTTATTCTTTTAACCTATGACATATAGTTTGTTTAGGAAGCATACATGATAATCCTTGAATTCATTTTCTATGTCTAATTAATGTCTTCAGTATTCAAAAGACTCATTATTGCTTCCCAGTGGTTCATGAATTGATAGCCATAGGTTTTATCCCCCGGCCATCATGCTTGATCATAGCTTGCCTCCTCTTTGTGCTTGCTGCTTGGATAACTATTTAAACTGTTGAAGTCACAGTCAAAAAATTTAATCTAAGTTACAAATCATCATTATTATTTTGTTTGCTATTTTTATTAGACTATTTCATTTCCCACGTCTACGCTTGACCGGACCTGCCAACATACATGGATATCTTCGCCCACCCTGTCCAACGCTTGACGTCTCGTCATCCAATCTGGTCCCCTACGCCTACACTGAACTTCTCTGTTCCAGACTCTTGGAAACAGAATTGGCAGTCAGCTGAGATAAAGAACAAACACCTCATCACAGACCCCTGCAAGCGTCAACCTGGCTTTGACCTAGCACGTTATGATTGGGCCCTCCTCAATCGCTATCAAACAGGCCATGGCCGGTGCGCCGCTATGTTCCATCGCTGGGGAGCCAGAGACGACCCAAACTGCCCCTGTGGCTACAGACAGACTATGACCCACATAGTCAACGACTGCCGCCTCTCCAGATTCAAAGGAGGTCTCGAAACTTTACATCAGGCTCAACCTGATGCTGTTGACTAGCTACGGAAGAAGGGCAAACGCTAGAAGAAGACTATTTCAGAGCTGTTTTGGGAGTGGTCTTGTGCTTAGAAATGAAATTTTTCATGTAGACCACTTGATATTCCTGTTTATTTTCTTGGAGCTGTGTGGAGTTAAAACATGCTACAATTTGCTTTATCTTAAAGAGGAATTTACATTTGATATATTTTATAGGTTTAGAAGATGTTTTACCAAAATGTTCCAGTAGAGGGTATTTAAGTCCATAGTAAAATAAGAACTTTGTTTTTTTTCCCTCTCAACTATATAGTCTAATTTTAACATTACAGTTATAGATATTGAGGACACCAATAATGTTGTTAATAAACTTATTCTATGGGAAGGGAAAAAATAGAAATTCTTTGTAAAGGATAAGATTTGTTTTGATTTCAAGAACTGATGCACATTTGTTTGCATAATCTAGTTCATTTAGAGAGGTCTATATGCCTATGTTAACAGTGCTATGTTGCCTAGGAAACAACTACCTTCAAGTATTGATTCAAACAATAAGACTATGCTATCCTTTTAAGTATTTATAATATTAAACATGAGATAAACAGTTGGCTAGGGTTCAACAAAAGAACAATTAAAAGATGTAGAGAGGGCCAGGGAATTAACATAATGGTTATTCAAAATATTTTCAGGCCTGAGGCATCAGGTTCAGTCCCTGTACCACCAAGCTGCCAGAACTGAGTAGTGTTCTGGTTAATTATTAATAATAATAACACCAATGATAATAATATATGTTGTTCTACACGCACATTTTTATAGCAATACCAAGCAATCCTTGTTAGGATTTAAAGTTCAAAAGTTATATCAACAGCATATGAAAACATTAATCTCAGCACAGGGATGTGACATCTGCTACAATATTTTTTAAAAATTTAAAAAGTACAGGACAATTTGTAATAAATAAATAAATAAAAAGTGACATAGGTGGTCCAGGAGGTGGCACAGTGGTAAAGCTTTGGATTCTCAAGCATGAGGTCCTGAGTTTGATCCCTCGCAGCACATGTACCAGAGTGATGTCTGGTTCTTTCTTTCTTCTCCTATCTTTCTCATAAATAATAAAATAAAATATTTAAACAAAAAAGGGGCATAGTACTTAAATTCCATTTACAATTCAACTTTTCGTTTATAATATCCACAACTTGGAAAAAATAGCATTAATAGATATTTTAAATTAAAAGAGGTAGTTTGGAATTTGTATGATACTTAGAATTATGAAGAACCTTAGAAAGTTAGGATGGTGAAGAATCCCAACTTATTTATTTATTTGTTATTGGATAGAGACAGAGATTGAGAGAGAAAGGGGAGATAGAGAGGAAGAGAGACAGAGAGACACGTGCAGACTTGCTTCACCACCTGTGAAGCGACAACCTTGTAGGTGGGGAGCCAGCCGGTGGCTTGAACCGGGATCCTAACCTGTCCTTGCGCTTTGCGCCACGTGCGCTTAACCCGCTGCGCTACTGCCCGACTCCCAGAATCACAACTTTTATATAGCTTGAATTACAATAAAAAAATAATAGTCGAGATCCGGGTCTCCTGGCTTAGAGTGACGTGGTCAGTCGAATCAAAACAGAGGAGGGGAGGAAGCCGGTGGCCAGGAGCAGCAGCTGGAGTGGCTTCCCGAACAGCCGCAGCGTTCCGGAAGCTCCAGGCGGTCTTTTTACTGAGCCTTGGCCTGGAGGACCCCCGCATCCTCCCCACCCCGTCGGTTGTGGTCTGGGCGGATTTTAACAGTCAAGTTAAACGAAGCTGAGTAATCATGGCAGAAGGTGGATTTGATCCCTGTGAATGTATTTGCTCTCATGAACATGCGATGAGAAGACTGATCAGTCTGTTGAGGCAGTCCCAGTCCTACTGCACAGACACAGAATGTCTTCAGGAATTACCAGGACCTTCTGGTGATAATGGCACCAGTGTTACCATGATATTGATGGCCTGGATGGTTATTGCAGTGATCCTGTTCCTACTGAGACCTCCTAACCTAAGAGGATCCAGCTTAACTGGAAAGCCTCCTAGTCCTCATAGTGGACAAGATCCACCAGCTCCTCCTATGGACTAACTTTGTGATAAGGGAAGCAAAAAATGTTAACACCGTGCGGGACCACATGAACGAAATGACCAGAGTACTCTTAACCGAATCAGAACTGTTTTTCCTTTTGCATCTGCAATCTTCTTCTTCTAGCGTTTGCCCTTCTTCCGTAGCCAGTTAAATGGCTTTGAAAGTGACTGGGATCCATGTGGATTCAGTCGGCTAGGAAGGATCATCAGTTTCCCCAATGAATGGGTACTCACGGGATGCACCAGAAGAAGGTCAATCCAATGCACCCTGCATCTGCAATATGGGATGGTATTGGTTTCATGAGCTTCTAGAAATTTCACTTGCAAGCTTATTACTACTTTCTGTGTTATCACCATTCCTGTTTACAGTTTATTTGAGTAAATTATTAGATTAAGAAAATTATATGGGGCCTCTTTAGTTATCTTAAACATTCCACTCATTCTATTTGTAACTGTGACCATGACTTTATCATTATTTTGACCCGTTTGAGATCTCTGCATCTAAGTATCTTACATTTAGCTTTAATAGGTTTTAAGATTGATTTTTATTCATAAGGTATTTGTAAAGTTATTTGGGGTTGTCTGAAGGAAAATTAGAGCCACACTGTATTTATATATGCCTTGCTCGTCTGTTCATTCATGGGTAGCCGTTTTCTCTAGTACTTTGAACTGGCAAAATTTGAAATTTTTTGCAAATGATGACCGAAATCTGTATCAAACAATAGTACTGGCTTACATGGTTAGAAAAGGAGACAAAAATATATGAAATAGTTGTTTCACTAAGTTTTTTTTACTCCCATTAAAAATGCCTAACAAGGAAACTTTAAATAAGAAACACAATTTAAATATGGTAGATTTACAGTCCATTAACATTTGTAATCCACTGCTCATAAGAGGAGGAAAAAAAAGTTTATTTTCTGCCTGTGTGATGTAATCTGTACAGCAATAATTTAAGCTATAATTTATTTTAAAAGGGGTGCCTCTCAGGAAGCTTCTTTTCTGTTGTAACACTTCCCTGTTAAGTGAAATTATTTTGAAACTTGGGGGAGCATATTTGGTTACTGACATTTGCTTCTTTTCTTTTTCTTCTGACTTGAAAAATATTAAATGGTTTTTTTGATAAATTCTGAAGGGAAAAGAAAACGAAAACCAGTCAAGCATCTTTTTCATACACTTTATCTCATTCTTGTTTGGTAATGAGTAGGATTAATAGGGGAGAAACATTAAGTAAAAATTTGAGACGTATACTACAAAATAAAAGGCTGTGTTGTTTTTGCTCACTTACAATGGCATAAGAAATTTCTGGAATTTTTCCCTAACAAATAATTGCAGATGATTTGTGGGGGCTAGCAGATACTTCACTATCAATGTAAGGGTTCCTCCCCCCCACCTCACCACCAGTCTGCCTAGCCTTTTCACTGTATAAGTCTAAGGAATTACTTGTATGATTTGAATAAACTTCTATGTCATTGTGCTTTTTAATAGTTTCTGACACAATTGTGCGTTGCTTTGAGGGTCATTCCCCCCACTTTACCATGACTATACTCTAAGGCCGTAAATATGGTATGGAGTTAATGTCATTAAATGATTTAATATAGACTGCTTGCATTCCCCTGTGCATCTTGACTTTGTGCTCAATTTCCTGAAATAACAACCAATTTTTAATCACTTTTGGTAGTTGAAGGATAACCTAGCACGGGTAAGTCAGTCCTAGACTAATAAGCATTATAGAGTTAAGGTTTTTCCTCTTGCTGTGGCTTACTGGAAGCCTTCCCAGTTGTACATATTAAAGTATTTAAAGTAGAAAAGGCAAGAATGGCACACAGGGAGCAAGATCCCTATACGCAGTCTTTTTCCTCCCCGGCCCACTGGACACTGAAGGCTTGCACATATATCTTAACAGCCTGCTCTCTAAGCAGTTAGAAAACCAGTCTCTGGCAAAGATACTGATGTATTCACTCAACTTACAGTTCACAAATAATGGAAAATTGGTTTTGGTTGAAGAATTAGTGATCACATAGGAACAAAATGGTTAGCAAGAGACATGGAAATCTGGTTTCTTATTCACAACTGGTCATTTCTGTTACATGTACTTGACATTGTATCTAGAATACTAACCTTTTCTTCTTCTTCTTCCTCCTCCTCCTCCTCCTCCTCCTCCTCCTCTTCTTCTTCTTCTTCTTCTTCTTCTTCTTCTTCTTCTTCTTCTTCTTCTTCTTCTTCTTCTAGCATTTGCCCTTCTTCCGTAGCCAGTCAGCAGCGTTAGGTTGAGCCTGATGTCTGCTTGTTGCTGGCTTTGAAAGTGACTGGGATCCATGTGGATTCAGTCGGCTAGGAAGGATCGTCAGTTTCCCCAATAAATGGGTACTCATGGGATGCACCACGAGAAGGTCGATCCAATTCTAATATGGACCATCTAATTAGTAACAAAAGTTCTTAGTAATCTTTTTTCTTTTTTTTTTGATTTGCTTATAACATTTCTTTGCATTTCTCATGGTATAGAATCTAACTTGTAATTCATATTATTCTATTTAAGTATGAAATCTACATGTGACCTTTTATTGAGCACACTTACTTATTAATTACTTGGCTTATAAATAGTCACCTGAACTGTGCTATAATTATTTTTAAATATGGAAGAAATACAAAGATTCACATTGTGATTGTTTGGCTCTTAAACATTCCACAAATGTCACAGCTTATTTTGTTAGTCATTTAATGTTTTATGCAAAATATTTTGCTTCCCATATAGAAAAAGTTAACATTGTATAGTGAAAGATTTTACCACATATCTAGCCAAGCAATATTCCATGGTTGCAAGTCATACTTTAAACAAATTGAAGAAATTTTCTGAATTAACTATTTATAGCTATTCCATGGTCTGATTTTAGTATTTTTGTAGCATGTATTATAACCATGCTTATGGAATTACCAATATCTTACATTTTCAGTAGAAGCTTGGAAATCTATCTGAATTTAAATGAATAAATGCTAGAATTTTACCAGCTCAGATTAAAACTTGGAGAACTTGAGAGTTTACAGTTAATGGGTTAAGTTCTTGTTGTTGCAATAATAGGCTTAGTCTTAAGTATATTTTTGAAAGAGAAATCATGTATTCAATATTTGTTACCATGTCTGATGATTACTTTATTAAAAATGGCCATGTGGTATGCTGAATGTTAACTGATATTTTTAAATGTTTAAATCATGCCAAACAAATCATATCTGTGCCACCCAGGGTTTATTGTAACCTTTAATGAGTACTTGGATTGGGAAAAAGGGTTTGTACTATGCACTTTTTATTAATGAATAAATAGAAAATGTTAGTAACAAAAAATAATAATAATAGTCAGTTGGTTTGTAACCAGCTTCACACATTTACAGAGGTACTCTAAATGTAACTATTCTGGTAACTAAGTACATTAGTCTACTACAACTTCCATAATAACATAACTCAAAATAGATGTTTTAAAAAGTAAATGCAATTTTATAAAGGTTATAAATGTTGGAAATCTAAGATTAAGGTGCTACCATGCTTGGTCTTCCTGAGGCCTTTCTTCTAACTGCTCAAACAGACTTTTCTGTGTGAGTGAGCACCCCTGGAAGCTTTTCTTCTTTAAATAGAGTGCTATTCTAATGACCTCTTTTAAGTTTAATCACCTCTTTTTTAAAAAATCATTTTATTGTGGGGTTAATGGTTTACAGTACAGTTGTAGACACATGAGTAAAAGTTCTCATCTCTCCATGATACAAAACACTTTCACTCCCAACTCTGGTCCATTTCCACCATTATGCAGCAGAAACTCAAAGCACTCCTGCCTTTTTAGGTCCTATCACCAAAAATTTATACATAAATTTAGAGGAACACAATTCAGTTTATAACCCCAAGTCTGGAAAACATTTACAAAAGACATCATTAATCTTAGTTCAGGTGTGAATATACTTACTGGCATATTTTACCAGCTATTCCCTGATCTATTATGGTAAACTTGCAATGAAACAAGCAAATCCTTCTAAAGTAGGCTGCATCCACAATGACTATTCTAAAACTTATTTAGAAACAGATACATATCTCCAGTATGATATTTTCTGTTTACTTGAGTTTTCTCAGAATCTTTATTTATAGATTATTATGCTGAGTACCATTTTCTGATCATTGGGTGGACAAGGATCAAGTTGCCTGTTGGGAACATGTGTAAGCCTGATAGAGCTTAGGGAGAACCACCCCCATCTTTGGATGGAGGTCTGAGAAGATAACCTCTTGGTAAGTCTCTCAACCGAGGTGAGCATAAGGGGGGAAACTCAGACTTGGTTCTTTCCTTCTTGACTCTCAGGCCCACAGATACCACAGTACTTCCCTCCATTAACTGCAGGCCACATGGCCGCAGATTCACTCATTCAAAGTCACCTTCTGATCACAGAAGAACACACCTTATCACACACTTCATCACATACCTCAGACCCCAGACAAGAGAAATTCCAAACTATATGGCTCTTTGATATCCATCTTCTCTCTGTCTCACCCTACTGGTTTAACCCCTATGCTTCTCTCAAATACCTTTGGATAATTAAGTTGCTTGTGTTATGGAGAATAACTGTCATGTTTCTCATCAATTCCTGTCATACCAGCCCCCTACCTTAGGGGCATGCTGACTGTTAAGAAACCTGTAATTTCTGTCATATTTCAACAATAATTACCTCCATTGCTTTTCTATTTAACTCATGTCAATTTTGCTAATAAACGGACTCTAGGATTCTGGGACTCAAGGACTCAGATTCTAGATTCATGCTAAGAGTCCCCTGGTGTCTTTTACTTCGTGTCACCCCTGTTATGAGCGAGAAAGAACCAGCCCGTTACCTTTCCCCTGGAGGACACCCTGCTGGAGAAGGAGAGAGACACCCCGAAAGTTGCCAAAATGCCTGAAGTTCTTTGGCTTTTCTTAGTAATGTTTTGGAGTAAAAAAAATAAAGTACAACCTGGGACATGGAGTAAAAGTTTTTGTGAGTAGCCTTGAACTAAAACTTTAAAACTTATGACTTACAAACAAACCATTATTATAATGAGTTTTTGGTTTCTCACCTACTTAGATTTTCCAGCCCATCCATTTATTTATTTTTTGACCTGTCTTTGATCTGATTCTTAATTTAACTACTCTGGTTATCAAATCAATTTCAATCATTCCTAAATTTCCTTTATATTTTGTTAATATTAGGTCTACCCTCTGAATGTTTTTTCTTGAAATTCATTCAACAACTATTTATTAAATACATATTATGTATCAGGCACATCATGGGACATGTGGGGTATTTGAGATTTAAGAGAGAACAAAACAGAAAAAAAATGTGTGATTTCTTAATGTTGGAATTTTAACTGAAGGAATAGGGAATAGGACATGAACAACAAACTTAATAAAGTATGAATTAACACAGAATGGTATAATAAGAATATAAAAAAGAAACAGGAAAAGCTGAGTAAGAGTTCTGGTACTGTGGAGGTGAGAGGTGTGCTGCAGTTTTTAAATAAGGTAAATATAGCATGTGATTTTGAGATGGAACCATTTGAAATAAAGCAGGAGTGGAGGGATGGAGTTAGCTGAGCTCATATTAAGGAAGAAACATTATTTTTAATATTTATTTGCTTGATAGCAACAGAGAGAAACTGGGGAGGGGCAAATGAGCAAAAGAGACAGGGAAACACCTGTAGTCCTGTTTCACCACTAGTGAAGCTTTCCCTCTGCAGGTGGGCACCAGAGCCTTGAACCTGGGTCCTTTTATACTGTACTGTACACTTAACCAGGTGCGCCACCACCTTTCCCTGAGGACAAAAGTCAACACTGTATTATAAGGACCCAAATGATTTGAGTGAAAAGACTAAGAGGCAAAGAAGCAAAGATGGTACGAGGTGACAAGAATCAGTACAGGGTGGCTGGCTTTTACTTAAAGTGAAACAACATTGATGTAGGATCTTGAGCTGATAACAAACTGCTATATGGACAATCTATTGTGAGAGGACAAGGAACACAGAAGTTCCTGTTAGGAGGCTCTTTAATAGTACAGGCAAGATAGAGTAGTTTGGACCAGGTGGTAAAGTAATCAGATAAATACTGAAAGGAAAGCTAGAAGATTTTTCTTATAAATTGGTATAGGAGTAAAAGAGAGGAATAAAGATTAATCACAAGGATTTTGGTTCAAATAACCAATACCTAGCCTTTGTGTCTCAATAGATCATTTCTCACTGATCCCTGAGATGATGATAAATTCATTTTCTCACTTTCAGAATGTCAGGGATCTGTGCTAGTCACAATATTCCATTAGACATAAAACTGTAATTTCTCTGCATCTTCATTCCTTTCCTGCATTCCTCTATCTCCAATTAATCCACAAATATCTGCTTTTTCCAGGTGAATTAGCAGGTTCGAACCAAAACACTAGATTTACTGGTATATGTTAAACACTATTAAGTACATCATTTGTTAAACTACAAGAACTGTTAAAATTCACCTTACTGGGAGTTGGGCGGTAGCACAGTGGGTTAAGCGCAGGTGGCGCAAAGCGTAAGGACTGGCTTGAGGATCCTGGTTCTAGGCCCCGACTCCCCACCTACAAGGAAGTTGATTCACAGGCAGTGAAGCAGGTCTGCAGGTGTCTGTCTTTCTCTCTTCCTCCTCACTGTCTTCCCCTCCTCTCTTCATTTCTCTGTCCTATCCAACAACAATGATATCAATAATAACTACAACAATAAAACAACAAGGGCAACAAAAAAGGGAATAAATAAATTTAAAAAATTCACCTTACAAATAAAATAAAAATTTACCTTCATGCTAATAACCCTTGACAAATCACAGCAAAATGCCTGAGATTATATAAAATACTCTGTTTTTTAAAAATAAGTCAAGAATTTTGGTCCATACTCCTAGAGGGATAAAGAATAGGGAAGTTTCCAATGAAAGGAATGGGACAGAGAACCCTGGTGGTGGAAACTGTATGGAATTATATACCTATTATCTTACAATCTAGTAAATCACTATTAAACCACTAGTAAAAATTTAACAAACAAACAAAAAAACCTAAAGACAAAATATAAGCATAGAAAGTCAAATGTTGCTGAGGTAGGATATTATTTACTGGAAAATGACATAACATGATATTAAAATTTTATGCTTGTGACAAAATTACTGGTTTCTGGGTCTGTAGGGTAAAATTCTGATTTTTTAAGGATCCATCTTAATGTTATTGCAGAAAATTTTCAACTTTTAGTTCATGAAACAATTATTGGGGGGCGGGGGGGGTGGAAGTGAAAAGAGAGCTTGTTTTAAGGAGATAGATTTAGATACCATACTCAGAAATACTGATTCACTTAGTTTGGTTGAAAATCTAGGAATAAGTTAGAATATAAATTTCTAACAAGCACTTTAGCTGATTGTAATACAAACAATGCTCACACCATCTTTTGAAGTATGCAATTGTGTAGGATTGGAGCAGAAGCTAGTCCCAGGATCTCATAGCACTGTGGCACTAAATGCTTACCTTTTAGAAAATAGTATCACATTCCAGAACAGAAGCACATAGATTCTGCTTAAAAAAAGAAAAGGAAAAACGAAAATGCTAGCTACTTCCTTTTATCTCAGAATACTAGGAATTTTTCTTCTTTGATGGTATTTATATTTTTTGTTGGTGATGTATTTCTTTCTTGACAATTTTCTGTGCTGGACTCCATATTTTTCTAATGTACGGCAGTGCATAAGCTAAGTTTAAGTCTTTTCTTCCAAGTTTCAACTTCACACTTATACATGAAACTTCTTAGATGAATGATAATAGAAATCCTAAAGCATCAGTCACTATAGATCTCTGTGATTACTATGAAAACCTTCATTTTGTGAACTGATAAAATTTTAAGAGATGGGATTGAGGAAAGAGGCCTAAAGCAAGTTGTTTATCTCTGAAAATCAGCCTCAGGTTTAGTTAGTTTCAGATATTTCTAGTCCTGATTTATGCAGTAAAATATAGTAGCCCTTTTGGTCTAAGATTTTGCTACCGTGGAAAGAAAATTCATTTATCTCTTTATCATCAACTCTCATTCCATACTAAAGCTTGGCTGTACATTGGAGTAACCTACACAAGTTTAAAACATGACTAAAGCTTGATTCCTCTACTAGCATTAAATGAAGGTTTTAGGGTAAGACCTGGGAGACTCAGATGAAGAGATTAAGTTGCAAATCAGAGCTCTCCATGGAACCTATTACTTCAACCTGGAATTAGAGGTCAGATTTTTTCACACAGTTTGAGCCCAGCTAATTCCAAGTCAGACAGTTTTTTTAAACTTTTTTTTTCATTCCATAAAATTTTAAATATTTCTTTTTCCTTCAAAAAAAGTTATTCTGACAAATACTCCCTCAAAGGTAGGACTTAGGAAACAAATCAAGGGAAAAATAGGATGAAACTGAATAAACCCTTAATATATAGCAACAGATTAGAGGACACTAGTGGGAAAGGGGCACAACATTTGAATGACAGTGTCCTATGGTGGAGGAAGATGTTATTTTGATGGTGGGTACAGTGTGCTGGGACAGAATTTGTGAAAAGGTGAAATTGGTACCATAGATACGAGGACTAATTTATAAAACAATAGTCAACAGTACTAATATCCTGAGTCAAGCAGTGCTTTAACTTAAAATTAAAATTTAACTTTAAAAACAAAACTAAAAAAAAAGTAAAATATTTAAAATGTAAAACATAATCTGAGGTATTCGGGCTGTAGTGCAGCGGGATAAGCACAGGTGGCACAAAGAGCAAGGACCAGATTAAAGATCCCGGTTCGAGCCCCCGGCTCCCACCTGCAGGGGCAATACTTCACAAGTGGTGAAGCAAGTCTGCAAGTGTCTATCTTTCTCTCCCCCTCTCTGTCTTCCCCTCCTCTCTCCATTTCTCTCTTTCCTATCTAACAAGGATGGCATTAATAACAACAATAAAAAACAAGGGCAACAACAACAAAAAAGGGAATAAATAAATAAATATAAAAATTATTTAAAACATTTGATATTCACATACTTTGAAAATAAACTTTTTATTTTTGATCTGTATCTAAACATACTTTGTCAAGTGTTAGATTAGAATTTATCTGCCTGTTAGAGGTAGACTATATTTTATTCAAGAGTAAGTCTTGAATAAAACATACACATTGTATATTATTTACTGTATTCACTATTGTCTTGTCATTCTTGTCATTTTTCCTTGACTTCATATTCCTCATCTGTTTATTATTTAAATAACCCTATGTCCTATTACTGTATATATTTAAATATAACAAAGTAGGGTGTAAATATTAAATCAATATCTCTTATTACTAAACACAGATTTTTTTCTTTCTGTGAATAAAGTAAAAGATGCCTGGTGAATTCTCAAGTCATCCATATGAGTTATCTTTCCATCTTTATTTCTCAACACAAGTTAAAAAAAAGCTCTTTATATATTTTGTACATTTTACCTACTCTTGGTTATCTATTTCTATTATTTTTTAGGTTTTAAATATATATATTTTAATTTTAAGGTATCCTTATATATTAAAATAAAAATATATTAGAGTAACAGCAGCACTAATAAGCAGAGCGAGAGTTCTTTGGTTAAAACTATTTTAAAATGATACATTATAAAATATAAAACATGAGGATTTGATATACGATACACTGTAAATATACTTTTGATTTTTTATTTATACCTAAATATTTCCTTTGTCCTGTCTAGTTAGATCAAGAACAGTTTTCCTGTGAAAAGTGAATAATATTTTATTCACTCTTGTATCTTAGTCAAGTCTTACCAATTTTAACTTCTTCTAGCGTTTGCCACCAATTTTAACTTCACCCAGGCAACAACTGGAAAGTATGTCTCTGCATTGGTCATTACTAAAGTAGGAACCATAATAGCAATAATCTAAATTGCTATGTCAGAGGCTACTAGGTAGCTCTCTACCTCTTAACACTTATTAAATTTCTGAGGAGTATAGTCTGAGGGAATAATTGTACACCTATTCATTTAGATGTCCTGAACTCTATTCCTATAAATAGGTACCACAGTATATTTACACAGCACTGACTTGACTTTTCTGTTACACTTTCATATTTCTTAAAATATCTTATTTATATTTTTATTTTGCATGAGATAGAAAGATGGAGAGGGGAAAGGGAGGTAAGAAGGAAAGAGAGAGGCACCTACAGCACTGCTTCACTATTCACAAAGATTTTCCCCTACAGATAAGGACCAGGGTCTTAAACCCAGGTCCTTATGTACTATAATTTGTGTGCTCAACTGGGTGTGCCACCACCCAAGCCCTCACTTTAATATTTGTGATAGTAGTACACACTGAGGAAGCCTGCTCAAGTAAAAATTATTGTTGCATTTAATGTAAGTACCTTAATAAGTTCATAATTCAAATAGGTACCCAATGTATACTACCCATTCTACCCATTCATTAGACCTACCAATGAATTTTCCTTTGGCACTAAAACAGAAATCGTCATGTCTTTACTTTGTGACTGCTGTCTGTTTTTTAAAGAAAAACATGAATTTTATAATTACTATAGTGTTCCCCTTTATGTTGGCTACTGTATGTTCAGATTCAAAACTTGTCCTACTTCAAGCAATTCACAGAATCTTATTGCACCCCCAGTACATTTTATTTACTATATTTACTATTGGTTTTCTATTCTTGCTATTTAATAATTATTAAGATAATTATTTCCTTTTATTTTACATACTTATATAAAATTGAAATGTAAATATTAAAAAGTCATACTGCTGAAGGCATATTTCTTTTATATAGATAAAGTAAAAGCTGCTTGATGAATTCAAGTCACTTTTAGGTCATCAATATGAACTATCTTTTCCCATAAAGAATATCTATTATGGGGGAAATTTGCTATTCTTACAGAAAGCAATCATTGCCTTCTCTAAAGCATACCTCATACATTACATATTCATACCGTTCACATGGAAACAATGACTATAATTCCTAAATAGTTAGCTGTGATCTTGCTTTTGACAACAGAAATATTAGAATGGACAGCAATTTATACTACATAACTAGAAACAATGCAGCAAAGGCGCCTATTCAGATGAGTAAAGTGAAAATTTCACCAGTTGACAATTCTTAGCCAACAAAAATAGTTATTTATGGTTCAAAATAAGACTATTAAATAGCCACAGAAAGATTCTACAATGACTTTTAGTATCATCTCAGGAAATAAGCTTCTTTTTAAAAATATTTATTTTATTTTTTCCCTTTTGTTGCCCTTGTTGCTTTATAGTTTTAGTTATTATTGTTGTTGTTATTGAATAGGACAGAGAGACATGGAGAGAGGAAGGAAGACAGAGGGGAGAGAAAGATAGACACCTGCAGACCTGCTTCACAGCCTGTGAAGCAACTCCCCTGCAGGTGGGGAGCCCGGGGATGAAACAGGGATCCTGAGGCTCAAACTGGGATCTTTAAGCTGGTCCTTGTGCTTCGCTCCACCTGCGCTTAACCCGGTGTGTTTCTGCTAGACTACCAAAATAAGCTTCTTATTTGAATTTAATCCTAAGAAGGGCTTACATTATGAATACTTCTTTCTTCTTCTATTATATGAGGTACTTTTTACTGGATAAGATAATGCACTTCTGAAGATTTTGTTAAAGTTGCTTATAGTTACTTAAGAAGGGGTGAAAATTTAGATTTTGAATCAAAGAAATGTCTTTTAACATATAGTGTATGTTCTATCACTTTTTGCCAAATTATGCTTGGGAAAACAATTCTCTATCCATTTTGTCATAAGAGTAGTTAGGAAATACTGTTCCTTCTCACAATGTGTTTATTTCATTGCTTGGTTTTTTTTGGTTAGGGATATTTTGAACTCAATAAGAATATATATAATTCTGTTGAAAACATTTTATTTTCAAGAGTAGGGACTTAGTCATTCCAAGACCTTTTAACTAGACCTACCTATAAGTATAAAAACAGTAATAAAACTGTTTTCCCTTTTCCCTTTACTTATTTATTTTTTGTTACCAGGTGTTAGGTAATTGTGCAGATACCCTCAGGCTATCACCCATTCCCGTGAGAGCTGAAACCCTAGCTTCCAGGAGTGCCCTGTTTTCTCCACCCCCCCCTTCCCATTCCCTTGAGAGCCGAAACCCTATGCCTTGTTTCCTAGCCAATCCCATCCCAACTTACCACTTCCGGTTTTTATCCTATAAAACCCACTGCTGCTGCTGCGGGATTGCTTTCTTGCTCCTCTCCTCTCTTCCACAATGAGACCCAAAGAAGGGCTGGTAGGCTTAGTGGAGTCGGCCATTTTGCTAGCTTCACATGGCTGGAACCACTCTGCTCTTCCCATTTCTGGGGTGCCCGCATGAATAAAGATTTGTGTTCTTGTTCTGCTCCAGACTCTTATCTCTCCCCTGTGATGCAACCTGATATCTGGCACCTGAACAGGGACCTCAATGTGGGACCTAAATCACCCAGTCCCCAGATAAGTATACCCTTTTCTTATTTATCGCCATATGTGACCTTCATTCTCATGAAGATGCTTCCCAAACCTTCTACTCTTTTGTCATGAGACAGGTTTTCTACCTCTGGGACATTTTGCTCAGGGCCACACCTTGGATCCTCTTGACCATGGTCACAGCTTTCAAGGGATATATAGGGCGCTCTCCCAAAAGGTTAAGGGACCTTGAGGCTGAGATTCAAGAGTTAAGGGAGATGGTCATAGTGCTTACCAACCCTAAGCCCACTTCATTTTGCTCCAAGAATCCCATTTTGGCAGACATGTGTCCAGGTTCTCTGGCTGCCGCTGCCACTTCTCCAGAGGTTTCTACTTCTGGGAATCCTCCCCTTGCAGATACAGCATTACTGGATACAGAATGCTTTGCGGGCTTTGCGACAGAGCTTTTCCTCAGGAGCAAGTCCACACATTCCCGGTAAATGTTACCCCAATTGACAGAAACCTCAGGCATGGTACCCGTATTCCTCCACAGATCTGAAAAAACTTTGTCAGGCAATTAAGGAGGATGATGTTCATGCTTCATGGACCAGGTCCATTTTACAAGGCCTTCTCCAGAACCTTAATACCCCCCAAGACTGGAGGGACGTGGCTCACGCTACACTCTCAGACCCCCTCTTCCTTCAATGGGAAGCATTTTTTCATGATGAATATTTACAGCAATCCTGGAGAAATAGCCAGAATCAGCCAAAGTGGAATTTTGAGGCTCTGTTTGGGACGGGTCATTTGGAAACTGGAATTCAACAGGCAGAGGCCAAGTTTCCATCCAGTTATTTTGACAGGTATGCCTCTGCGCATTACAGGCATGGGAGAGGTTAACTCCACCCACAGGAGCGGCCTCAGCCCCCATTCTCTCCCTTTGCCAAGAACCTGATGAATCCCTAGCTAAATTCATTACCAGAGTCCAGTCAAGTTTGGAGAGAAAGATTTATAATCCTGATGCCCATTTTATCCTCCTGCATTCTATTGTCTGGGATGGCATGCTTTTGGCCTTCCATCAGGCATGCCTCAGTCTTAAAACCAAACACCCAGACATCTGGATTTTAGTGATGCAGGAGCTTAGATCAAGTTCTTATGAAGCACCCATTATGACACAGGCCTATACAGCTACCCTACATAAGTGAAAGGGGACTTGCTTTCAGTGTGGTCACCAAGGGCACTGATGTCCAGAAAATAAATGTCCAGAAAATAAATCGCTACCCCACTTCCAGTCAGGGAGCCAGAGGCCCCAAACACCTCGTCCTAGATGCCAGAAAGGTTTTCATTGGAGGAGAGATTGTTGGTACAAGTTTCATAGAAAAGGCATGCCCCTGTTGAATGTAGATTTAAACTAGGCTTGGGGCAAGCGAATGGCACAAATTCAGAACCTGAGATTTTGTGGACCATTCCTGTTTTAGAACTGGTCACCCTATTATGATAGTAAGGATTGGTAATATTCTTTTTAAGTGTTTGAGTGACACAGGGGCAGACAAGACAATTTTAAGGCAAGCAGAGGTTCCCCACAGTTGGGAACTCCTCCCAGGACCATGTTTACATGGTGTTGGAGGGTTGACCAATGCCTTTCTCACACAAGATTTGCTTGTGTGGGAAGACCCAGAAGGGACTACTGGACGCTTTCGTCCTTTGATAGCTGATATTAGCACCAACTTATTGGGCAGAGACTTGCTGGGATCTCTTGATGTAGTAATATCCTCAGATACCTCTGCAGGGTGCCATGCCCACTCATGTGAGACTTCTAGCTCTGACCAGCACCCCCAATACTGTCACTGTTTATAACAGAACTCCTCACTTAGATTGGCTTTCTAATGAGCCTGTCTGGGTAGAACAGTGGCCTTTGCCTAGGGAGATGCTAGAAATATTAAAAGAGCTTATCCAGGAGCAATTGTCCTTGGAACACATTCGCCATTCCAGAAGTCCATGGAATATCTCTGTCTTTGTGATTAAGAAGTGCTCAGGAAAATGAGGCCTCCTCCAACATCTCCATATGATTAATAAAGCCTTGCAGGTCTGGGGCTCCCCACAAAGGGGTTTTCCTCTTGCTTCTGCAATTCCCATGTGAATAACAATCACAGCTATTGATATACAGGATTGTTTTTTCTCTATTCCCTTGCATCCGCACGATTTTAACATTTTGCCTTCTCTGTTCCTTCTATTAATAATGCCAACCCTGCTGATAGATTTAAATGGGTGGTACTGTCCCAGGGCATGGCCAATAGCCCTACTATTTGTTAAGAGGCTGCTAAATATGCCCTTTTTCCATATATTCATTAGGGCCTTAAAGTTCTTAATTATATGGATGATGTCTTAATATGGGGAGAATTAGATACAGATCTCTCTGCCCTACATGATTTTCTTATCCCTGCCTTAAAGAAAAATGGCCTTAATGTAGCTCCTGAGAAGGTACAGCTAATTCCTCCAATATCTTTCTTAGGCTCAGAGATTTCTCTAATGCAGATTTGTCCCTTAAAACCTTGTGTTACTTTTCCTTCTAATCTCACTCTTGCTTCTTTACAAAGTTTTCTTGGAAATTTAAATTGGCTTAGGCAGTATCTTTATCTGCCTACTAGCTATCTCCAACCACTGTTTGATCTGTTAAGAGGAAACAAACAGCCCTCCTCAAAGCGTATGTTAACCCCCGGAGCCTCCTTGGCACTGGAAAGGGTTAACCAGGCTCTCCAAGACATGCACCATGTTCGGTTCTCCCCCTCCTCTTCAGTAAATCTTCTAATTTTTAACTCCACCCCCACGGTAGTGGCAGAATCATGGCATTCTCAAATGGCTTCATATGCCAGTAGGGGAAGCTCCAAGACTTTTTACCAAGATAGATGCCTTAGTCACCAAGGAAGAAATAAATCTGTACAGGTCTTAGGAAGAGAACCAGATTTGATTATTCTTCCCTTTTCTCTTACAGATACAGTGGCTCATTTGCCACCATTCTCGTTTTTCCATAAGTTTAATGGGTTTTCCAGGAAAATTAGATAATCATTTTCCTTCTAATAAATTGATAGCTTCCTTACCTCTCTTGTCTCTACTAGTACCTAAACTTTTCTCTTGAGATCCCATCCCGTCTGCTCCTAGTCTTCACTGATGGTGGAAAAAAGGGAACTGCTGCCTTTATATATTATCCAGACTAGCAATACCCCAAGCCTCTCTTTACCGAGCTTCCTGATAATTCCCCTCAGTGCAAAGAAATTTATGCTATTTTTCTTGCATTAAAAGCTGTACCAGAATCCTTCAACCTTTTTTCTGACAGTGTGTATACTGTTAACTTATTTCCATGGCTTGCTTGTTCTTATGTGATGTTGGTCTGCTTCTAAATTCTACTTCTAAGACACCTTCTGTTTCACTGGTTTAATCCCCCCTGATGAACACTCTATTCTACTTACATAGCCACTGTTAACTAAGCACCACCCTGCCTCCAGGGCATTGATGTAATCCTAACTCTTTTGCACACTTTTTCCTTCTCCCCACCCCCTATCCTACACCTTAGTTCCCACAGTCCTCTTCCTAGTCCCCTGTCTGAAGGGAATGCTGCAGCTGACTGCCTTGTCTCCACAGGAATTCTCCTAGCCTCTGTCTCTAAATCCTGCTGACTCTCATTCCCTAACCAGTGTTAATCTTCAATGCCTTTGAGCTCGATTTCCTGATATTCCTCTGGCACAGTTGAAACATATTCTTGCTACATGCTCTTCCTGTGCAGAACTAATCAAGACATCTGCTGTTCACACTCTTGGGGTTAACCCCCAAGGCTTAAAAGCCACTGATCTTTGGCAAATTGATGTCACCCACTTACCCAACTTTGGCAAACAAAAATATGTGTTTGTCTCAATTGATACCTTTTCTAAATTTCTGTGGGTGACAGCTCAGATGGGAGAAAGCTCGGAAAAGCCTGTAAGCCATATGCTTTCCTATTTTGCTGTAATGGGGATACCTCTTCTTATTAAAACTGACAATGGTCCTAAATTTACCAGCAAACAATTTAAAGATTTTTGTTCCCTCTGGGACATTACTCATACCACAGGCATTCCCTATAATCCACAGGGACAAGGCATTGTCGAGAGGGCCCATCAAACCCTTAAGGCTCAATTAAATAAAGAAAAAAGGAAAATTTACCCCCCCAATATCCAGCTGGCAAAAGTCTTAACTACAATAAATCTTTTTAATATTTAATATTTACAAAAATTCAGACCAACCTCCTAATATTCTTCATTGGCAAACACCATTCACCTTCCCAGCTATTAAGGTCAAATGGAAAGACCCATTTGAGAAAATTTGGAAAGGGCCTAACCCCCTATTGACCATGGGGAAGGGTTCCACATGTGTTTTTCTGCAGAATTACTCCAAACTGTCTGGCTTCTTACCCACCATGTCTGTCAATACCCGCATGATGGCACTGCTATCCCTAAGGAACAAGAAACACTGCAAGAGGACTGGCTGCAGGATGCACCCCAGGACCCATAATATGACATGGCGGAATCTGAAAAATCAATATATATTTTAACTAAATTTGGTCTGCAGATCCTGCTATACAGAGACTGCTACACGAGGTCACACAAGATGACCTTTTAACAAAATTATAAAGATACTTAAACCAATTATAATTATTGAGTTATCAATTATAGTAAACTTCTAACTTGTTAAAAGTTTTTTTCTTCACAAGTAATTGATTACAACTATGTCAAAGCCTTCACATGAAGAAGCATCTGCTCATATGGTAAGGTATTAAACTATAAGATGTGCCTCCATATACAACTTATATAAATTAACAACATTCACATATTTTTCTACACTTAATTGGTGTATCTTGTTTTGCCACCATAGGCCTGCCTTTGTTAGCTAACAATTTAAAGACTTTTTTCCTTTATAACATCACCCATGCCACAGACATCCCTTATAACCCCCAAAGACAAACGGTTGTTGAAAAGGCCCTCCAAAAGCCTAGGCCCAATTAAGTGAGAAAAAGGGGGTGATACATCCCCCCAACATTCAGTTGGCTAAGGCACCAACTACATTAAACGTCTTTTAATATCTAAAAATTTGAACAAGATGCCCTGATAACCACAGGAAGCAGATTTGTATGTGTTTCTTTCACAGGAATCCCCGGAAATCCATTTGGACTCCTGTCTTCTGACATCGCACACAAGATGACATGACTTCAGTGCACCCCCTGAGAACTATGATGTGACCTGACACGATCTGAAGAACCTGATTCACAGACTCCAAGAACAGAACTTTCTTATTGCCTTCTCTCACCCATTGCTGTCTGCCCTTCCTGCTTCTGCTTTGCCTGTCATGTTTTTGTGGTTCTAGCTCACTTTCGACAGAAAAGCGGAATTCAGGTGGCTGATCTTCCCTATCGAGATAGATGTGCAGCATTTCATCCCCTGGCATTTCTCTCCCCTGGTCATCTGCATTGGACTGATGCTTCTACCGGACTTGCTGCTACATCTCTTGGACACTATACACCACTTTACAACAGCTTCACTTTATGCTGCTGGGTTTCTCAAAGACTGACCACAACAGTCCATGGACATTAAAGGTTGCTGTCTTGGGACTCTTTTTTCCATCCATGGCATCATCTCCCCAGACAATAACAGGGATACACTGGCATATCAGATTTCAGGCTCAGGGAGAAAAGAGAAAAAAAAAAACCTAGTATAGCCACAGGCCCTTTAGAATATAACTAAAAATATGCCTACAAGCTATCTACAAAATGGAGGACCTGCCAATTCTTCATCTGCACTATTCCAGCCTTTAGGTCCATGATAGGTCAACAAATTGTTTGGCTTTGTATGTTAACTCTCTTTTCAACCACCAGGTTCCAGATGCTAACAGGATGCCGACCAGACTTCCCTAGACAGACAACCCCACCAATGTGTCATGGAGCTCTGCTTCCCCAGAGCCATTCCCCACTAGGGAAATAAGAGACACGGGCTGGGAGTATGGATCAACCTGTCAATGCCCATGTTCAGCAGGGAAGCAAGTACAGAAGCCAGACCTTTCACCTTCTGCATCCCCAAATGACCTTGGATCCATACTCCCAGAGGGTTAAAGGATAGAAAAGCCATCAGGGAGAGGATGGGATACAGAGTTCTGGTGGTGGGAATTGTGCGAAAGTGTACCCCTCTTATCCTATGGTTTAGTCAATGTTTCCCTTTTATAAATAAAAAAATTAAGAAAAAAAATAAATCCAAGTCCTTGCTCATAAAAAAAAAAGAAATAAATAAATACAGAAAGAAAAGGGTCTCTGGACCTCTGGACTGCCATTTAGAGCTTTAGAAACCACAGGCTACTGAGCAAACCCCAGGGAACAGTTCAGAGGAAACAGGAAACTGAACACTGTATCCTTGTGGCATCAGAGAATTCTATCAAACTCTAAGCTGTTTCCATTGTCATAGAGACTGCTGATTGCAGTCAAACTGCTATGTAGTAAATAAAAGTGGATCTGACCTGACAGTAGATTTTCTATTCTCAGGAATAAGTCTGGGAAAAGAAGGAGGTCTAGGATCAAATCCCCCCTCACTCTCACAAACCTCCAAACTCCCAGTCTAGGGCTTGGTTTTAGGGATATTGGGCACCATAATACTAAGTCACTTCAGAAGGAGATGAGAGAAAGAACTAAGCAGAATCCATATTCAAAGAAGTGAATGACAACAGAAAAATTTCCAAATATGAGATATTGCTAGGATTTATGGGTATGGGAAGCATGCTAACTATTAACTAACTATTGTGAAACTATTAAAGTCAAAGACAAAAACATTTAGAACAGTGAACAGAAGAAAGTAATTTATTTTAAAAAATGTTTTTAATACCTTTATTTATTTATTGAATAGAGACAGCCAGAAATCTAGAGGGAAGGAGATGGCAGAGAGGGAGAGATACAGAAAGTAACACTGCAACACTGCTTCACCACTAGCAAAACTTTTTCCCTGCAGGTGTGGACCAGGGGCTCAAACCTGGGTACTCACAAATTAAACATGTGCTCAACCAGGTATGCCACCACCTGGCCCCTAGAAAGTAACTTATAAAGGCAGCATAGTCAGATTTCCATCAGATTTTTCTCCAGGAAACATAGAGGCCAAGAGAAAGTGGAGTTGTATATTCAAGATTTTAAAAGATAGCAGCTGACAGACATACATATTTTAATCTGAAAGACTATCATTTGAATGTGAAGGAAGAATTAAAACAGTACCAGTCATACAAAAACTGAAGGAATTTACCTTATATCTTTGCTTCTTGAATTGTGTTCAGTGGGCAACTTTTTCATGAGTTATCTTACCAAGTAAGTGGATCCAGAACTATTAATAAAATAATGGATTATTGTATTTTCAGCATTGTTTTGTGATTATAATATCAGATGAAACTTTTCCATGATAAATTTGTTGGCATGGTGTTATTTCCTCACTGCTATTCTCCAGGTTTATTTCCCTTTTCATTGCTCATTGCTTTTAGAAGAAATAAATAATTAATGAGTTCCACAATGTGGTTTGCACTCCTATGTTAACACTGGAAAGAGTAGCTACTTCCTGTTGAGCAATTAGCAAGTCAAGGAACAGTCAGACACAAACCATTTCTTTTACATTGTTAGGTAGCAAGAGTATGACTCTGAAAAAATGCTATTCATTCACCAGTATACATCCCTGAATGCTCATTTCAAAATTCCTTGTAGTGCTATCATTCATCTACAACAACCTCAGTGAAATAAGTTCTTAAGGATTACAGAAAGCATGAGCACTATAGGCACTTGATAGTCTCAGGTTATGTGACATTATAATCACCATCTCTTTAATGGGAAGTTTTTACTAAAAGTTTTAACATCTTTCTCTGGGTACATGTATGAAATAAAATGAAATAGTATCTGATAGTGTTAGGTGCTCTTCCTCTCTAGCCTCTTAACTTAATTACTGTGAGCAAGGTGCAGAGATTTTCAATTTATGTTCTTAAGAAATGGGTTCAATAAATATACATAATAAAAATACTAGAGCTAGACATTCTATATCACACTGTAGACACGTAGTGAAGTTTTTTAGCCTTTAAATGATCTCCAGTCTTTAAAACCAAGGGAAATAGGATTCTTCCATGATACACTTGCCTGTTTCTATTTATTTTTTTCAATATATACTACTTTTTATTATTAGTGATTTAATAATGATTTTCAAGATTGTAAGATAGTAGGGGCATAATTCCGTACAATTCCCACCACTAAAGTTCCATGTCCCCTCCCCTCCACTGTAAACTTCCCTAATCTTTATCCCTCTGGTAGTATGAACCAAAATTCTTTCGGGGGCACAGAAGGGAATGCTGACTTCTGTAACAACTCTCTTGGACATAGGCATTGGCATTTCAATTCATATTACCAGACTGTTTCTATCTTTTTTAAAAGTTGGGTAGGGTTGTGAAGAGGTGAGGCTTCAGGACACATTACTGAAGTCATGTGCCCAGGGAATCAGGATGGCATCATATTAACATCTGCAAATTGATGGTTGAAAGGTGATAAAATATAAAGCAGGGAAAATTGTTTAATAGGAACCAAAAGGTAGGAATAGAGCAGACTGAAGTTAGGGGTCTTCATGTGGGAAGAAGCTAGGAAGTCTATTTTAGGTATGTTCCAATGTTTCTATGACTTTAGTAACTTGCCTAAGCTTGTTAGATAACATGAAGGTTGACCAAAAATATTGTTTCTTATTCTAAAAACATTGAATCTCTTTAACTCTAATTAAGGACAAAACTCAATATAAGAAGTATGTTTAGAGCAGTTCATGAAGCATAATGCTCACAGTGCTTCCTTTATGAGTACAGGCTCTTTCTGACACTCTAGAAGAAACCATAGTTCTTTTAGTTATTTAGTTATTTTAGATATATTAATAATAATAATAATAATCCCCAAATTGTATGTTTAGGGTACATAAAACCTGTATTTCCCTGGTTCTCTCCAGTCTTGCCCAAAGTTTTGGAAAGGATCTTTTTATTTTATGGTAGGATCAAGTTATGGTTATAATCAGTGATGTTGCCTAGATATATAGATAATCTGCATTAATTTTAGACCAATAATCATAATCTCAGTGCTGAGCAGTTACCTAAAGTGACTTTTCTTGAAGCATCCAGAAGATTATTAGTGTATGTGCTTTCCAGTAGATTATTTGCCTGATATATTCAGATAAAGATTCTTCCTTAGGGATGAACTGTGATTGTAGAGCACTCCCAGAATGTACCTGAAAAGTTCCAAACTGGCATGACTACAGAAGTCTTTCCATGTCAGTGTTGTGAAGGATCAGTTCTGGTTCTACACTAACTGAAACTTAAAAGACTATGTGTGGTTTATAATACCTCTAAGGATGGGAATAAAGTTCACATTTCAGCCATTATATTTACAACATCTAAATCAGTGATTTAACTTAGTTTTTCAATATATACTTAGTGACTGGGTGGTGTAATATCAAAGGAAATATCTAAATCTGTAGCATTCCATCAAGTATTTCATCAATCAAGTTGTGTTTAGTGAATAGAAAAGTAATGGTTGAAGGACATAATGAGTTTAAGATTTCCACTGATTCTAATTATCTTTACACCCCATGTCTGTCAATCTATACATACAACCAACTAATGCATACAATGCCATAATAAACAGAATAAATAATATCTCTTTCATAATTGTAATTACTACTATCCCTTTTACTATGACTATTTGGAAATTAAATGTAGGAAATTGAGGGCTGTGTGGTGGAACTCTTGGTTGAGAGCACATGTTACAATGCACAAGGACACTGGTTCAAGCCCTCAGTCCCTACCTGCAGGAGGAAAGCTTCACGAGTGGTGAAGCAGTGCTGCAGGCATCTCTATGTTTCTCTTCCTCTCTAACTCCCCTCTTGATTTCTGATTTTCTCTATCCAATAAATAAATAAATAAATTTTAAAGTTTGAAAAAAAAGAAGTGAAGTAAAAAATGTAGAAAATTTCAAATATTTCATTCAACTTCATATTGTAGAAGAAATTCCATTGTTAAAGGAGACCACCTGGGACCACAAGACAGGAATAGAACTACTTGGAAACCCACCAAATAACCAGAGTATGCAGAGACCACAACTCTGCCCAGACCTCCAACTCAACCCAGTTAAGAAACTTCTTTAAAGAACAAGCAATATCCAACCTGAACACACCCAATATCATCTGATCTGGGAAGCTAAGCAGGGTCAGGCCTGGTTAATATTTGGATGGAAGAACTAACAACACCAAAGATCACCTAAGACTGCAACAAGACAAGACTGGGACTACTTTGAGAACCCACCAAGTCACTGATGAGTGAAAACATATGTGGCTCATGAACAGAGAGGAGTTTTGGGGCAGATAACCCTCATAGCTTAAATGTTTAAAAATAAATTTTTACTGTTACATTTATTTTAGATGACAATATTAGATTAAATAATTTTGTTGAATCACATCTGCCGAATAAAAAAAAAATTATCAGGCCAGGAACATCATGTTTAACCCTTTATTCCTGGCAAGGCCACTGCTCTACCCTGACTGGGTCATTAGAAAGCCAGACTAAGCACGGAATTTGTTACAATGGCAGTTGGTATTAGGGTGCTGGTGATATTTAGAATTCTCACTAGTGTGAGAGACTGCAGAGGCATCTCACCATGCCTAGAGATCTCAGAAAATCTCTAACTAATGAACTGATGCTGATATTAGCTGTCAGAAGGACGAAACTGTCTTATATTTTAGTCTGGTAAAGGTGTGCCAACTCTACAAGTCAGGATCTTTAAAATCACGTGCAGCTTAACTAAATCTTATTTAAAACTTAAAACAAAATCTAGTTATTTCAGAGGGTTAACACACATTAGTGAAAACAAAGTTAGCACACAAATTTAAAACAGACATTCTTGGTGAAAAAAAAATTTTTTTCCTTAGCTCACAGCCACTCCCCCCCCACCCCGACCCCAGGAGGGGCGGGTGTGGCTAGAGGAATGATTGACTGAAGTCTTTGCCAATCTGTGGAGCAGGAGCTCTGTGATGTGATTGGCTGCACAGATGGAACAGGTGGGCTTAGTTTACCACCGTGCCGAGAAAAAATTTTGGAAGTTTCTTTTCTGGGCTAAGGTACATTTTAGATTTTTAATGAAACAAATCATTAAATTGCTATCAAAAGTGTGTGCTGGTTCTCTAATAACCTTTAAGTTAAAGAGACCATCTTGTTTGATTGATTTCTTTCTTTCTTTAAAGAATAACTTGCTAGCCAGATAATATCTCACTCAGAATTGGTTTAATGTTTTCTGAGGGCTCTGGCTGTCACAAAAAAGCTTTATCTTTTGCATTTTCCTTTTAAGCAGTAAATAGCAGTTTTAAGACTATGCCTAGGTCCACTTTAATGTTTGATTGACTCAGGAATTAGGAGAGGGTATAGAACAAAATGCCACAAAAGTGGGAGAGGAAAAAATTAGGTCAGAATCGTTTAAGATTAAACAGGGGAAGGACACTCAGTTTCTCAGAGCCTGGCCAGGGTTCTGATCTGCTGAGGTTCTTTCTCTGCATCCACTCCATGAGCTTCCCTGGAGCTTGAAGGATAGGGAAAAGGAGAGAAAGATCACAGGGACTCAAACGACCCGATCCTCTACGGTTGGGCCAGCATTTTTTTCAACCAGGTGCTTGGGGTCAGGAAATTCTGCCCCACACTATGGGTGCCAGATTTCGGGGTGTCTCTCTCCTTCTCCAGCAGGGTGGCCTCCAGGGGAAAGGTAACGGGCTGGTTCTTTCTCGCTCACGACAGGGGTGACACGAAGTAAAAGACACCAGGGGACTCTTAGCGTGAATCTAGAATCTGAGTCCTTAGAGTCCCAGAATCCTAGAGTCCATTTATTAGCAAAGTGGACATGAGTTAAATAGAAAAGCAATGAAGTTAATTATTGTTGAAATATGACAGAAATTACAGGTTTCTTAACAGTCAGCATGCCCCTAAGGTAGGGGGTTGGTATGACAGGAATTGATGAGATACAAGACAGTTATTCTCCATAACACAAGCAACTTAATTATCCAAAGGTATCTGAGAGAAGCATAGGGGTTAAACCCGTAGGGTGAGACAGAGAGAAGATGGATATCAAAAGGCCATACAGTTTGGAATTTCTTTGTCTGGGGTCTGAGGTGTGTGATGAAGTGTGTGATAAGATGTGTTCTTCTGTTATCAGAAGGTGACTTTGAATGAGTGAATCTGCGGCCATGTGGCCTGCAGTTAATGGAGGGAAGTACTGTGGTATCTGTGGGCCTGAGAGTCAAGAAGGAAAGAACCAAGTCTGAGTTTCCCCCCTTATGCTCACCTCGGTTGAGAGAGGCTTACCAAGAGGTTATCTTCTTAGACCTCCATCCAAAGATGGGGGTGGTTCTCCCTAAGCTCTATCAGGCTTACACATGTTCCCAACAGAGGAGCCTAAGGAGAGATTCCTGGGACAAAGGCCCATATCTACTCCTGAACAGCAGGTAATAGTCTTGCAGTTTGGCAGTTAAGGAGCCACCTCCAGTCTGTTTTACCAATAAAAAGACTACTGAACGGAAGAGAGGACTCCCCTAAGACTCACCGAATGCAACTGTGAGTCTCCATTTGCAACTGCCTTCAGACGCTGGAGCAGCAGGAGGGAAGTCCTGTGCTGACATCAGGAGGCAGAGAACTAACCAGGAAACTCAGAAGAAGATATACATCCTAATGGTCTAGTAGTAAGGCTGTATAGTGGGAGACTTTCCACATTTTTTTCCTGATGGGTACATGGTGAATAATTGCCTCAGAACCTACATATTATAAATGAGACTTGTTTAGAAACTCACAGGGCCCAGTGGTGAGGCCCAGCTTGGCAGAGAAACTGAATTGAGCCTGAAACTTTGGATCCTTGGGGTGTGGGAGTCTCTTTACATAAGCACTGTGCTATCTCTCCCCACCCTGATTTATCTCTTGGATCAAGAGTGAGTGACTAACATAAAAAACCTACTTATATGTAAAAAGTCCTTAGGCTCCCATAGCTTATATGGAAGACAAAGAACAAAAGAGGCTTTAACAGCCACTGTGTTTCAACTGAGGGATTGAGATAACATTGAAACAACTGTTAATTTCCACAACTATGAACTCTTTAAGTACCTTACTTAGACACAAGTAAATCCAGGCAACAGTGATAACTAGACTGAAAAGTACTGAGGGAAGGACCTCATAACACACTATAATAATGATTAAACCAAGGAGAAGCATTGGAGAAATGAAACATGAAAAACATCCAGATAAAATCTCCCCAAAGTAGAAACAAAGAAGAATGATATCAATATCTAAACACTAGCTAAGGAATTAGTCATAGGAGTGAGGAAAGAGTGAAAGAATAGTCATCAGAAATGCAGAAACAACAAATGATACTCTGAAAGAAAGCACTATCTCAGGGTATTTAGAGAGCTGAAAGCTGAAATAGCTGAGCTAAAAGGCCAATTAACAGAACAAGCTAATACTGTAACTGAACTAAATAAAGAAGCTGAGGGAAGTGAAAGCAGATTTATAGAAGCAGAAAATAGAATTAGTCAGACAGAGGATGAGCTAGAGAAAACTAAGAAAGAGCTCAAAGGTAAAAGAACTCAAAAAGAGATTGAGAGACACTGAAAATAACAAGAGACATAAGGGATGATCTCAAAAGAAGTGACATTCATATAATTGGCCTACAAGAGAAAGGAAGATTGGAAGGGGATGTAAACATCCTAGAGGAAATAATAGAAGAAAACTTCTCATCCCTAAGCAACAGAAAAGATATTTAGATTCAGGATGCCTGTGGAGTCCAAAAAAGAATCAACCAAGACCTGAAGACACCAAGACACATCTTAGTTAGAATGAAAAGAAGTAAGGATAAAGAAAGGATCCTAAAGGTTGCAAGAGAAAAACAAAAAGTCACATACAGGGGAAAACCCATAAGAGTATCAGCAGAATTCTCAACTCAAACCCTAAAAGCCAGAAGAGAAGGCAAGATATGTATCAAACAAGAATATCACCATAATACTTGCCATATATCTGAGCAAATAAAAAATTGTTGAATAATGGCACTGTATATATCTTAAATTTATAATATCAATAAATGCCAATGGCTTAAACTCGCCCAATAAAAGGCACAGAGTGGGAGGATGGATCAGAAAACACAACCCAACCATATGCTGCTTGCAAGAATCCCTTCTGACTCAACAAGACAAACACAGACTTAAAACTAAATGATGGGAAACTATCATACAAGGTAATGGACCACAAAAAAAGGCAGGAACAGCAATTCTTATCTCTGACACAATAGACTTTAAATCAAATAAAATAATAAAAGATAGACAAAGCCATCACATAAGGATCAATAAATCAAGATTATTTACAATTATTAACATCTATGCACCCAATGAGGGCCCATCTAAATACATCAAACACCTACTGAAAGAACTACAAAAAATATATCAATACAATAATAGTGGGAGAGTTCAACATGCCACTCTCACACTTAGACAGATCAAAAAAGCAGAGAATCAACAAAGAAACAAAAAATTAAATGAAGAGGTGGACAAACTAGACCTCCTGGACATTTTCAGAGTTCTTCACACCAAAAATACTGGAATACACATTCTTTTCAAATTCACACAGCACAACCTCAAGGATAGAAAACATGTTGATACACAAAAACAGTAACAACAAATTCAAGAGCACTGAAAACATCCCAAATATATTCTCTGACCACAGTGAAGTAAAGCTAACATTCAACAACAAAGAGAAAATTACTAAAAGTCACAAAATTTAGAAACTCAACAACATGTTGCTTAAGAACTGTTAGGTCAAAGAAGCACTCAAGCAAGAAATTCACATGTTTCTGGAAACAAACGAAAATGGAGACATAAGCTATCAAAATATTTGGGAAAGAGCCAAAGCATTACTGAGAGTGGAACTCATAGCCATACAACCACACATTAGAGAACAAGAAAAAATGCAAATAAACAACCTTTCTGTATATCTCAAGAACTTGGAGAAAGACGAACAAAGGAACCCTAAAACAACCATATGGACAGAAATAACTAAAATTAGAACATAAATAAACAAAAATCAAAATAAGAGAACCATATACAAGATTAATGAAGCCAAATGTTGGTTCTTTGAAAAATTAAACAAGATTGACAAATCCCTAGCCAGAATCACCAAAAAAAATTTTAAAAGGTAGAAAATTCAAATTAATAGAATTTTAAACGATAGAGGAAATATCACACTGACACCACAGAAATCCAGAAAATTACACAAAACTTTTATGAAGAACTATACGCCACCAAGCTAAAGAATCTGGAAGAAATGGAAGAATTCCGAGAAATATATACCCTTCCAAAACTGATCCAAGAAGAACTACAAAACCTAAATGCACCAATCACAAACAAATCGAAACTGTTATTAAGAATCTTCCCAACAACAAAATTTCTGGACCAGATGGCTTTACAAACGAATTCTACAAAACCTTCAGGAAACAATTAATAATTATACTTCTAAAGCTCTTCTACAAGGTTGAAGAAACAGAAACACTCTGTTCCACCCTCTATGAACCCAACATCACCCTGATACCAAAAGCAGATAGGGACACACAAAAAGGGAAAGCTACAGATGAATATCTATGATGAACATAGATGCCAAAATCTTGAACAAGATCCTGGCCATGCGGATACAGCAGTATATCAAAAAGATTATTCATCACGACCAAATGGGATTTATACCAGGAATGCTAGGCTGGTTCAACATACGTAAGTCAATCAATGTCATTCACCAAGTCAATAAAAGCAAAACCAAAGACTACATGATTATCTCAATAGATGCAGAGAAATGCTTTGACAAAATCCAAAACACTGCAAAAAAAAAAAAAGTGGAATAAATGGGAAATTCCTCAAGATAGCAGAGTCCATATAAAGCAAACCTATAGCCAACATCATACTCAATGGACAGAAGATGAAAGTATTTCCCCTCAGATTGTGGACTAGACAGGGATGTCCATTATCACCATTACTCTTCAACATAGCATTGGAAGTTTTTGCCATAGCAATCAAGCACAAGAAAGGAGTCAAAGGAATATAGATTGAAAGGGAAGAAGTCAAGCTCTCACTATTTGCAGATGATATGATATTATACACAGAAAAACCTAAAGAATCCAGCAGAAAACTGCTGGAAGTTATTAAACAATGTAACAAGGTGTCAGACTACAGGCTCAGTGTGCAAAAAGCAGTTGCACTTCTTTATGTAAACACTAAATCTGAAGAAGGGGATATACAGAATTCACTCCCATTCACTGCAGCAATATCAATAAAATACCTACGAATAAAGCTGACCAAAGAAGTGAAAGACTTGTATACTGAAAACTATGAGTCACTACTCAAGGAAATAGAAAATGATATCAAGAAATGGAAAGACATCCCATGCTCATGGATTGGAAGAATTAATATCATCAAAATGAATATTCTCTCCAGAGCCAGATATGAATTTAACGAGATACCTATCAAAGTCCAACAAGCTTCTTTAAGAGAATAGAACAAAAACTACAATCATTTATCTGGAACCAGAAAACACCTAGAATTGCAAAAACTATATGAAGGAAAATAAACAGCAATGGAGGCATCACACTCCCAGATCTCAAACTATATTATAAGGCCATCATCATCAAAACAGCCTGGTACTGAAACAAAAATTAGGTACACAGACCAATGGAACATAATTGAAAGCCCAGTACTAAACCCCCACACCTATAGACATCTAATCTTTGATAAAGGGGCCCAAATTATTAAATGGAGGAAGGAGGCTTTCTTCAATAAATGGTGCTGGGAAAACTGGAATAAAACTGAACCACTTTATCTCACCAGAAACAAGTCAACTCCAAATGGATCAAGGACTTGGATGTTAGACCAGAAACTACCAAATACTTAGAGGTAAACATTGGTGAAGCATTTTCCTACCGGAACCTCTAGGGAATCTTTGATGTTACAAACCCAAATGCAAGGAAGACTAAAACAAAAACAAGTCAATTGGACTACATCAAATTGAAAAGCTCTGTACAGCCAAAGAAACTATCACAGACACCAAGAGACCCCTCACAGAATGGAAGAAGATCTTCACATGCCATACATCAGACAAGCGGCTAATAACCAAAATGTACAAAGAGCTCAGCAAACTTAGCAACAAAAAAATTAATTACCCCATCCAAAAATGGGCTGAGAATTTGAATAGAACATTCACTACAGAAGAGATCCAAAAGGATAACAAACACATAGAAAAT
The DNA here is from genome assembly GCF_950295315.1 of Erinaceus europaeus. NCBI lineage: Eukaryota > Metazoa > Chordata > Mammalia > Eulipotyphla > Erinaceidae > Erinaceus > Erinaceus europaeus. The sequence continues at coordinate 43,266,128 of NC_080169.1, read as the reverse complement.
TGCTCCAGGTCACTTTTTTTTTTTATTGTCAGAGAAATGCATATAAAGACAACACTGAGATACCACTTCACCCCTGTGAGTATGGCATACAACAAAAAGAATAGCAGCAACAAATACTGGAGAGGTTGTGGGGACAGAAGAACCCTCCTGCACTAGTGCTGAAAATGTACATTGGTCCAACCTCTGTGGAGAGCCATCTGGAGAACTCTTACAAGGCTAGACATGGACCTTCCATATGACCCAGTAATTCCTCTCCTAGGGATTTACCCCAAGGACTCCATAACACCCAACCAAAAAGATATGTGTACACCTATGTTCATAGCAGCACAATTTGTAATAGCTAAAACCTGGAAGCAACCCAGGTTCCCAACAACAGATAAATGGCTGATAAAGTTGTGGTATGTATGCACAATGGAATACTACTCAGCTATGAAGAACAATGAACCCACCTTCTCTGAACCATCTTGGTTGGAGCTAGAAGGAATTATGTTAATTGAGCTAAGTCAGAAAGACAAAGATGAGTATGGAATGATCCCAATCATAGACAGAAGTTGAGAAAGAAGAACAGAACGGTAATCTCAAAAAAAAAAAAAAAAAAAAAAAGGATTTGACAGAATTTGGAGTAGGGCAGAAAGTAAAAATCTCTGGGTTAAGGGCGAGAGCTGAAGTTCTGCTTCCCTGGGGGGTGGGGGAAGAGGGAATGACAATGGGACACAGTCTTTTGATGGTGCAAATGGTGTTTATGTATAGTCATTTTATCTTGTAGTCATATAAATCTCTATTTAATTAATATGAGAGAGGAAAATTGTCTCAAACTTTTTAATGCACAGAGCATAGGCTGAGCCTTTGATATGTTATCCCTCTTAAAAGCTTAGGTCAGGGAGAACAGAATCAACTGGTGGCACAGCTATATACAAATAATGCCAAAGAACATAAATTATGGTGATGTTGTGTATGATACAGCAAATAATAAAAACGGGATTTTTCAAAGTTACACAAATTTCCAAGTAATATGATTATAGCAATAGCTATCTATCGCCTTCTTAAAACCTAAGATAATAGGAACCTCCTGCTTCTTCTATATATAGAGAGCCTATATTTCCCCCAGTCCTGGATCCTGTAAGGTAGGACTCAGTTTCCTGCATGCTTTTCTCAATTCATACAAGTTGATATTGCATCCGCTGATCCCAACCTAGTCAATGCTATGAATACTACCTCAGCATGCTTCACTTCAGACTGTGTTCAGAGATGTCAGCTGTGGAATGTCAACCCTTCAGTCTCATTACTTTGGTGAGACCTTTCCTTTCATAGGATTCTCTAATTTACTCCAGCAGGCTCACTTCCCAACAAAGTCCCCAAACCTAGATATAGACCAGGTCCCATGAGATAGGGCATATGTTCACATGTATCCATAAACTAGGCCAAAATATATACCTGAAAGCAAAAATACATAATATTCTGCAGTGATCCAGTATAAAGTTCATAATGAAATAGTTTCTACTTAGACTTAGATACCCTCCTCACGTACCTCCTGTTACATTTCCCTCAGTCACTCCAAAGCTAACCTTATCAAAGTAAGAACTGCAAAAGTTGAATAAGGACAGGAGATTGGCATACTTTAATAATGACTCTTTAGTCACTATCAAGCTGGGGCTCTAGTGGAGGTGTCCAGAGATTCCCAAACAGACAAGATGAGTCTAGACCTCAAATAAATCCCTCTCTCCATTGTTACTCACCATCTCTATCTGGAACAATACAATAGACCCCTCTTTGGGCCATAGGACCTTGCCCTCAACATGGATCAACCACGGTAGAGAATGTTCCATCCTCTGAAGGGAGGCTGGACAACATACTCTATCTTCCACCTGAGGAAAATGGGTTCTGAAATTGTGGCAGCTTGGAACAATCCTACTCATTACCAGGGAATGTAAGCTCAGATATAGGGATGCAGAGGTCACATAGAATCCAAAGCTGATTATGGACCCCAGATCAGATCAAATCGATGGTATTTACAGTCAACAATATTTATATGCTTTTCCTATATTTGGGAGCGACTCTCTTCCCTGATCCAGCTTTCTGGTCCTCTTTCCAGCCATGTCATCATCTCCCCAGACAAATTTGGATCCACCTGCATATCATATTTCAGGCTCAGGGAAAAAAAAAAACACTACTATAGTCATGGGCACTTTAGAATATACTTAAAATAGCCCTGCTAACTTTCTACAAAACAGAGACCCCCAAATCTTTATCTTCACTAATGCATCCTTTAGGTTCATCATTAGTCAACAACTTGTTTGGCTTTATATATTAGCTCTTCTTTCAGCCACCAGGTTCCAGATACCACTGTGATGCCAGCTGGAGTTCTCTGGGCAGAGGACCACAGCAATGTGTCCTGGAGTCCTGCTTCCCCAGATCTCTGCCCCACTAGGGAAAGAGAGAGGCAGGCTGGGAGTATGTATTGACCTGTTAGCACCCATGTTCAGTGGGGAAGCAATTACAGAAGCCAGACCTTCCACTTTTTGCACCTCATAATGACCCTGGGTCCATACTCCCAGAGGGATAAAGAATAGGAAAGCTATCAAAGGAGGGGATGGGACACGGAGTTCTGGTGGTGGGAATTGTGTGGAGTTGTACCCCTCTTATCTTATGGTTCTTGTCAGTGTTTCCTTTTGATAAGTAAAAATTATATATAAAATAATAAATGTGGCAGAAAACATAATTAGCAAGATTGAGGATGAATTAGAGAAAACTAAGACAGAAGTAAGAGATCTCAAAAAGAGATTAAGAGAACCTGCAAACAACAACAGAAACATACGGGATGACTTCAAAAGAAATAATAGACATATTATAGGCCTACCAGAGGAAGAAAGAGAGGGAGGGGGAGAAAGCATTCTACAGGACATTATAAAGGAGAAATTGCCAAGTCTAGACAGCATGAAAGATATAAAGGTTCAAGAAATCCAAGTCCCAAGTAGAATTAATGCAGACTCAAAGACACCAAAACACATCGTATTTAGAATGATAAGAAATAAGAATAAAGAAAGGATCCTGAAGGCTCTAAGAGAAAAAAAAATAATAGTCACCTACAGAAGAAAACCAATAGATTAGCAGCAGATTTCTCTATACAAACACTACAGACCAGAAGAGAATGGCCAGGTATCTAGATATCTATGTATACAATACCAAAACTACTCAGAAGATTGGATGGTTGAATTGATTAACCATCAACCACTAATAGAACTTGATAGAGTACAGATATAATGTGAGACAATTCATGTTATTTTATTGCTAAGATAAAAATTTTAGTCTGTCTATACATTGCAGTATTGAGTACTGTGTTAGTATATTTATGTGTTTGCAAGATTAATGAATATTTGGACTGAGCCATTAACAATCCTAGTTTATTTATTTTTAAAAAAATTCTTCATTGGAGAATTAATGTTTTACATTCTATAGTAAATACAATAGTTTGTACATGTATAACATTTCCCAGTTTTCCATATAAAAATACTACCCCCACTAGGTCCTCTGTCATCCTTCTTGGATCTGTATTCTCCCCACCCACCCACCCCAGGGTCTTTTACTTTGGTGCAATATGCCAATTCCTGAACTGGTTCTAATTGTGTTTTCTTTTCTGATCTTGTTTTTTCAACTTCTACCTGAGAGTAAGATCATCCCATATTCATCCTTCTGTTTCTGACTTATTTCACTTAATATGAATTTTTCAAGGTCCAACCAAGATCTGCTGAAAACAGTGAAGTCACCATTTTTTATAGCTGAGTAATATATATATATATATATATATATATATATATATATATATATATATATATATATCACAACTTGCTCAGCCACTCATCAATAATTCTAGTTTAATCTCTGTAAACATTTATATTTTAGTTGACTTAAGGTTTTAAATAGTTAACAATTCCACGTAGCAACCCAAAAAGGTGGTGCAGGTACTTTCTGTAGTTATTGTGTGGATAACAGGGAGAACATTGGGGTCTATGCAATTCTATTACTCCCAGGTTAAGTTTAAAAAAGTTTTAAAGTTCTCATTTCCATTTTTTATTTTGAATTTTTATTATTTACTTTTTACTTGATAGAATAGAGAGAGATTAAGAAGAGGAAAGGATGATAGAGAGGGAGAAAGAGAGACACTAGCAGCTCTGTTTCACTGGTCATGAAGCTTCCCTCCTTCAGGTGGAGGCTTAGGGCTTGAACCCAGGTCTTTGAGATTGGTAATATGTATACTCAATGAGGTATACCAACATCCAGCCCACCAATTATGTCCATTTACAATCTAGATAGAAGGAGATTCAGAGATAGATTGGGGATAGGGATTCTATCATAGTACATTATCATCCAGGCCCTTGATGCCTGATATAAAGGCATGAATTGAATACGTACCTTCTCCATGTAAAAAAACACATGTACCAATGGATGAACTACCTTCTGCCTTTTTGAATAGTTTCTTTATATTTGTTCTCAGTTAACTAATAACTCTTTAGCACAATTTATTTAATTTATCTGTTTGTCTCTTTACAGTAAATTATTTTTTAGTTAACTAAATTTCTATTCTTTCCTTCCTTAAAAAGTCTAGTCTTTCAATGTGACTCTTCATAGTCAGTGCTTAATTTTCTTTTCTCTAGCTAATTAAATACTATTGAGTGCATGAATTTAATCATCTTTTTCTGATATTTCTAGTATTACCAGTAAATCTAGTTTTAATGTTTGCCATGAGTCTGAGTTTGATATGGTTCTTCCCTCCCCACTTCTGTATGGTAGGTTAAGTATGCCTTCTCACTTATTGGTGCTATAGACTTCTGCAGTTGAACAAAATAATGTAGCATTTCTGCTTGAATTCTCTATTGCTAAAAAAATTCTTGTCAGCTCTTTATAAATTTCATTCATTCTCCCTGAGCATCTACATGTAAAGCTCTTCCTTCCACCATCTCTTCTTGTTACTCCTACAAGGGTAACCACATGAGTAACTTCATGAGTTGCTTTGTGGAATTATTTGAGACCTCAGGTCTGCTTTAAAAAGCACCTTAAATAGCATTTTATCCTATATATTTATGTGTTTTGTAAAGAATATTTTTTCAATGACCCAGTTCTGCTATACAGCTGGAAATGAAACTATTACAAGTATTTCTAGACAAATAAAGTTAAGTAAAATTCATAAGAACACAAGGCTAAGAATAAATGAAAACCACACTACCTATTTGGCTGACATTCTTTTGAAAATTTCCATTAACTGAGTGTTTAAAGAATTTCAGAGTTATCTACTAGCATTAAGAAAGATAAAATGATGTAGAAAACATGTTCTCTCAAATGAGTAGTCTAACTGAAGATTCATGAATTGCTTCTTGTCATTTGATCTAAAAACTAGTTTCTCTTGTTTGAATTTAGAGGTATGACTAGTTATTTATTACTTATTCAAGGATGAAGACAGGGTGTGTGTAAATATGATCTCTTATTGAAATAGATATATTTTAAAGAGTGTATCATACCTACTCTAAAGAATCTGTTGTGCAAAATTAAAAGAGAAGTTTAACATTTTACAAAGATGCAAACATATCAAACAATAAATATCTATTCACAATAAATGTCAATTCACTGAGAGGTATTATCAGCATAGTTTATGTCTATTTGTCTTCAGAGCCAGCTCATTATATTTTTAATTGCCTCTTTTCTTAATTACTTCCTTGGATCTCATCAGTAAGAACTCTTATCACCAAAAAGTCTAGTTACCTCTGGTTTATACCACTGACCAGCTTAATTTAACTCTCAGCATGAGTCTTATTTGCTTCTATCTCAGTGGGTTAAACTTTATAGCATCTCACTTGGCATTTTTCAAACTTACACAAATATGCAGAGAATGACTACTAGGGAGGATCTGATTCCTTTCAGGTATCTCCCATGTTTAATTATATTGAATCTGTATTATAGTTCCTTTTATATACCTATCACATCAGTAAAGCCTAGGTTTCCATTGTGTACTTATTGTAGGGTTTACTTATTTTTATTTACCATATAGTCCCCAACAACAGAGATCTATACCCCACCCCCTTCATTGAAAGCTTCCCTATTCTTTATCCTTCTGGGAGTATGGAGTAAAATTCTTTATAGGGTGCAGAAGATGGAAAGTCTGGCTTCTATAACTGCCTCTCCACTGGACATGGGTGCTAGCAGTTTGATCCATACCCCCAACTTTTTTCTATCTTTCCCTAGTGTAGTAAGGCTCTTTGGAGGTGGGGTTCCAGGGCACATTGGTGAGGTCGCCTGCCCAGGGAAGTCAGGATGCCATCAAGATAGCATCTGCAACTTGGTGGCTGAAAAGTGGTAAGATATAAAGAAGAAAATTTGTTTAATAAAGATCAGAAGAGGGGGTGGAGCCAAGATGACGACTAGAAAGTAGCTGCACCCATAAGCTCTGACAATTGCTAGTAAGCCTTAGAAATCCTGGCCTTCATCGGGACAAGCAAAGAAGTGTTCTAAATGTGAGACCAAGGAGGTGACTATAATACAATTTGGGTTAAAAATTAGAGCAAAAAGAAAGGAATTTTCTTGATTATTTCTCTCAGCCCCCCCTCTCCCCATAACCAGACCCCTGGGGTAGGGAGCTGTTGCTATCAGGCTTCCCACTGAGCGCCTTTCTTTACCAAGAATCTTGGCCCACTGGGGTGCCATTCCAACTCTGCTTCTAAATTTCTAGGCTATTTTTGTTTTTCCTCTGAGTAAGGGACTTAGTTCCATTTGGAGTGACAATTAGCTAATCAAGCAAGCCTCACCCAGCCTGGGAAAAACTGCTTAAAAGTTTTTTTTTCTCCTGTTTTGTTTTGTGTTTTTTTTCTCAATCAGTTGTCTAGACTCAATGTGCATATGCTAACTGGGAGCTGTCCAAGCTGCAGACCCACTGCTTGGGCTTTTTACTCTGTTCTATTTTACTAATACTATTATATATACATGCATATCCCTTTGCCCCATCCTCAGGTTGACCAAAATTAACTCTTAGTATACTTTCCATTGCTAGGCGACAAGAATTATCACTCACTGTGAGAGAAACTTCTCTCACTTTTCATACCTCCTCTATCCACTCTTGCCCTTCTCCCACCTCCAAGCCAATTTAAAAAAAAAACTCTCCTTTCACTGCTTTTTTTTTACTGTTTTCTTCTTTTCTTTTTTCTTTTCTCTCTCTTTTCCCCTGTCTTCCTTTCTCCCTTCCTCCTCCCTCTGCATTCCGAATTCACTGATACTTATTTGTGAACTATTTCAGGGAAGAAATCTGACTCAAAGTGGACTCTCTTTGTGTGTGTCTCTGCTCTACTTCCCCTTCTCCTCTTGCTACCTCTAGAATTTACAGTGGACAGTAGATTTGCATAATTGTCTATTCCTTCTATTGCTTTTTTCCTTTATTTTTCTTTTTCATTTGGATTTGGTTGCTATTTTTTCTTGAACTGCAGACATTGTGGGACTAACTGGTATTGGTTAAAATGCTTCAGTCATTGCTTTAGTCACTATTGTAATTTCTGAGGGATGTGATTTCATTTGTCATAAAGGTATTTAAAATAGTGTGGCTTGTACACAAAACACAACAACTGAGGAACAACAGAACAGAAAAATTAAAAAAAAAACATTTAAAAAAAGGGTAGATCAAGAGCAAATAAAACTGTTTGTACAATGAATGAAGACAAGAGCCCAGAAGAAACTACAAATCATCCAGAAGTAACCATAGATAAGAAAAGCATGAAAGCAATAATAAATTTATTAATCACAGAAAAGAAAACAATTTTGGAGGAAAGAAACAACAGTATTAGGGAAACAACATATGAGAGCCTCAAGGAAAATACTCACTACCTTGAGGCAGTTAGAGAACTGAAAGCTGAAATAGATGAAATGAAGAAATCAGCTAAGGTAAAGGAAAGCAGACTATCAGAAGCAGAAAACAGAATTAGCCAGACAGAGGATGAGCTAGAGAAAACTAAGGAAGAGGTGAAAGAGCTCAAAAAGAGATTGAGAGACACTGAAAACAACAACAGAGACATATGGGATGATCTCAAAAGAAGTACCATTCATATAATTGGCCTGCCAGAGGAAGAAAGAGAGGAAGGGGAAGCAAACATTTTAGAAGAAATTATAGAAGAAAACTTCCCAGATCCGAACAACAGAAAGGACAGTAAGATCCAAGAGGCTCAGAGAGTATACAACAGAATCAACCCAGACCTGAAGACACCAAGACACATCATAGTCACAATGAGAAGAAGTAAGGATAAAGAAAGGATACTAAAGGCTGCAAGAGAAAAAACAAAAAATCACATACAACGCAATAAATGCCATCCCAACATGCTTCACTTCAGACTGTGACTAGAGACTTCAGGTTTGGAATGACAACCCTTCAACTTCATCACTTGAGTGAGACCTTTCCTTTCATAGTATTCTCTAATCGCATTCCAGGTTGTCCACTCCCCAATAAAGTCCCCTAACCTAGATATAGCCCAGGTCCCCTGATATAGAGCAGACCTTCCACCCTCTGCAACCCACAACGACCCTGGATCCATACTTCCAGAGAGATAGAGAATGGGAAGGCTATCAGGGGAGGGGATAGGATATGGATATGGGATATGGGATATGAATGATTGGGTTGTGGGAATTGTGCGGAACTATATCCCTCTTATTCTGTGGTTTTGTTAATGTCTCCTTTCTTAAATAAATAAAAAATAAAAATAAAAAAATAAAGATCAGAAGAGAACACACAAGTAGAACCTGGACTGGAGTTTGTGTAAGCAACAAAGTAAAAGACTTTTGGGTGTGTGGGTGGGGGGTGAGTTCAGGTCCTGGAACAGGATGGCAGAGTACCTAGTGGGGGTTTTATTGTTGTGTGGAAATTGAGAAATGTTACATGTGTACAAACTATTGTATTTACTGTCAACCATAAAACACTAATCCCTCAATAAAGAAATAAAAAAGAGATAACTGGAAATTTTATACATCTGTAATGGACAAGTTGTCAGGATTTGAGGTTGCTTCATCAGCAATGCATAAATAAAATGTGGGTATTCCTCAATATCAAACTTGATATACTTTCTTATTGTCTAAACATCATATAATCATTTAACATTTATACTAACTAAATATCTTGATAATATATTTCAACGGAAACAAATTAGATAACAAGGGTGAATGTTACACTACATATTTTGTGAATGCTTTATATAGTAAATATTTTAATTTCCTGGAAATTAAACATGTAATCTCCAAAAAGAAACATTTAATGCAAGTCATTTTACTATAATGAATAAAATGATTAATGTGGACCTGTTCTTATATTCAGATACTCATTACAATTTTCTGTGTGCAATCTGTGTCAAGATAGTAAAGGAAGTTTCTGTAGAATCTCAGCATAAGCTCTCTTGTAGGCCTCTCCAGGTGCTTGTCCTCACTGTAGAGTAACAATGATAGGGACTGCCACACATTCTGAAGGGAGGCTGGGTCAACATACTCTCCTACTCAAGGAAGTCTGGTCCTAAAATAATAACAGCCTAGAATATTTCTAGCTGTGACCATAGACTACAAGCTTAGACTGACAGAGTCTCAGAGGTTACAAAGCCTCCTATGCTAAATATGAATAGATATGGACCCTTGGTCAGGTCAGTAGGGTTAACAGTTAATGGTATTTATTTACTTCCCTCATATTTGGGAGCTACTCTCTGCCCTAATTCAGCTTTCTAGTTCTATTCTCAACTCTGACACATCTTCCTAGACAACACTTTTAGTCCACCTGCATGGTAGCTATTGGGCTCAGGCAAAAATTACTAAAGTCACAGGCCCTTGGAACATACCCAAATAGAATTTCTAGCTTCTTTCCACACAAAACCCCCTAATTTAATTTGCTTTATTCCTACTTTTAAGTTTCTATTTATTAAACACATTTTCTTTCTTTCTTTTTTTTTTTTACTTTCTTTTTGGGGGATTAATGTTTTACATTCGACAGTAAATACAATTGTTTGTACATGCATACCATTTTCCTGTTTCCCATACAACAATACAACCCCCACTAGGTCCTCTGTGATCCTTTTTGGACCTGTATTCTCTCCCACCCAGCCACCTCAGAGTCTTTTACTTTGTTGCAATACACCAACTCCAGTTCAGGTTCTACTTGTGTTTTCTCTTCTGATCTTTAGTAAACAAATTTTCTTGCTTTATATCTCACCACTTTTCAGCCACCAAGTTGCAGTTGCTATCTTGACAGCATCCTGACTTCCCTGGGCAGGCGACCTCACCAATGTGCCCTGGAACCCCACCTCCAAAGATAGAAAAGATAGAAAATAGGGTACCAAAGTAAAAACCCTGTGGTGATGGGTAGACATGCAGCTTCCTGGGCCAGTGGGGGATGGGAGTGGGTGGGAGGGATGGTTCACCGTCTTTTGGTGGTGGGAATGGTGTTTATGTACACTCCTAGCAAAATGTAGACATATAAATCAGTAGTTAATTAATATGAGAGGGGGAAAATCAATTGTATGTCTCAAAGTTTCTCAAAACACAAACTGAATCTTTTTAATATATAGGCTGTGTATTTGATATGTGGACTCTCTCAAAAGCCTAGACCAAGTAGATTAGAAGCATCCAATAGCACAGCTATATACAAGATACTGGATACTGTACAGCAAACCATAACAAAAGGACTTTTCAAAGTTAACCCAATTACCAAGTAATGTGATGATAACATTAACTATCGATTGTCTTTTTGAACCCTAAAACAGTAGGAACCTCACATCTCCACTATAGAGCCCCTACTTCCCCTAGTCCTGGAACCCTTGGATAGGGCCCACTATCCCGTATGCGTCTCCCTATCCATACCAAATAATATTGCATCCGCCGATCATAACCTAATCAACGCAACGATTGCCACCTCAACATGCTTCACCTCAGACTGTGTCCAGAGACTTCACGTGTGGAATGACAACCCTTCAGCTTCATTACTCGGGTGAGACCTTTCCTTTTATAGTACACTCTAATTTCATCTCAGGTGGTTCACTTTCTAACAAAGTCCCATAACCTAGATATACACCAGTTTCTATGAGAGAGAGCTTATATTCACACGTATCCATAAACTACTGCAAAATATATACCTGAAAGCAGAAGTACACTATAGTTTGCAGTGAGTACCTCCCTAACACTTCCTCTCCACTATTCCAAGCTTTGGGGCCATGATTGCTCAACAATTTGTTTGGCTTCGTATGTTAACTCTCTTTTCATTCACCAGGTTCCAGATGCCACCAGGATGCTGGCCAGGATTCCCTGGATTGAAGACCCCACCAATGCGTCCTGGAGCTCAGCTTCCCTAGAGACACACCCTACTAGGGAAAGAGAGAGGCAGACTGGGAGTATAGATAGACCAGTCAACGCCCATGTTCAGCGGGGAAGCAATTACAGAAGCCAGACCTTCTACCTTCTGTAACCCTCAATGACCCTGGGTCCATGCTCCCAGAGGGATAGAGAATGGGAAAACTATCAGGGGAGGGGGTGGAGATTGGGTGGTGGGAATTGTGTGGAGTTGTACCCCTCCTACCTTATGGTTTTGTTAATTAATCCTTTCTTAAATTAAAAAAAAAAGAAAAGAAAAGATAGAAAAAAGCTGGGGGTATGGATCAAACTGCTAGCACCCATGTCCAGTGGAGAGGCAGTTATAGAAGCCAGACTTTCCATCTTCTGCACCCTATAAAAAATTTTAGTCCATACTCCCAGAAGGATAAAGAAAAGGAAGCTTTCCTGGAAGGGGTAGAATATAGAACTCTGGTGGTGGGAACTGTATGGTATTGTACTGTTGTTAGCTTACAGTCTTATTAATAACTATTAAATCACTAATAAAAAAATTTAAAAAGAAGTTTCTGTAAAATTCACACAACTAGTTTAAGCATATTTGTGTCAGAAAAAAAGTTTCTTTAAGTATTTTATATAACTCTAAGGTCTTTCTTTTTGTCTTTATTATTTCTTCCATTATTTCACAATTCTAGACAAACTTTATCAGATAGGAAGGACTTGGCAGTGGTCCACCCAATAGAGTTCATGTGTCACCATGTGTCAGGACCTAGGTTAACACCCCAATCCACACCTACAGGAGGGAAGCTTCAAAAGCAGTGAAGAAGTGTGTCAGGTGTTTCTCTGTCTCTGAATCTCTCCCCTTTTCAGTTCTCTGTCTCTGTCAAAAACATGAAAGAAAAAAAAAATGAGCACTCGGTGGTGGATTTGTCATACAGGTCCTGATTCCCAGCAATAACCCTGGTGGCATTTGGAGAGAGAGAGAGAGAGAGAGAGAGAGAGAGAAACAGAGACAGAGAAGGCAGAGACAGAAGGAAAGGAAAGTATGTCATAGTATTATCATAGTATTAGTCATCGTATTAGTATCAGAGTTTCAAACACTGCAGTGGGAACAAGATTTGAATGTGAATCATACACATGGCTAAACAGGTGCCTTTCTAGGCGAGTTATGTTGTCAAACTGAGTTAAGACATTTTGAAAAGTTTGTGGAAAATGTTATATGTTATAAACATATAGGGGGCTGGGAAGTTGAGCACATTTTACCATGCATAAGGACCTGGGTTCAAGCCTCTGCTCACCACCTGCATGGGGGGAGCTTCAGAATGGAACAGCAGGTTAGCAGTTATCTATCCTTCTCTCTCTTTCTCTACCCTACCTTCCCCCTTTCAATTCTCTCTTTTCTATAAAAAAAATAACAAATAAGTAAAAGAAAGAAAGGAAAAAAAATGGCTCTCAAGAGAAGTAGATTATTATGGTGACACTGAGCCCCTGCAATAAACCTGGTGGCAAAAACAACAAAAAAAAAACAAAAAAAAATAAAACATATAGAAGTCCTGTTACAAATCTTCAAAAACAAAACTGTAGAATTGATTTTAACTAAAATATGAATAATTCTTAGGGTATGTAGTTACTGGTCACATAATGTCAAGTTTCTTAAGATCAGTACCCAACTTAACTATTTTTACAAATACTATATGAACCTTATCTTTATGGTTGGTATATGTCATAATGATACAAGTTCGTGTAATTCATCCTATATATTTACATGATAAATATTTTAGATGAATTACTTCCATATTTATTAACCTCTGCTTTGGAATTTACCTTAGTTCAACATCTACACATTAATACTAACATTCTTTTAAAATTTTTAAAAATGTTAGTATTATTATTGCACTTTGTTTATCTAGTTTGAAAAGTTTAGGGAACTTGGGGGATAAGGGGATAGAAGCAGTGCTTCTTTGCTTGCAAAGCTATCCCCTTGCAGGTTGGGTCCTATTGCATAGTAACATGCTCACTTAACCAGGTACACCACTGCCAGACCCCAATACCCCAATAACATTATTTTTGTTATATACATACATATATATATATATATTACTGGATAGAGACAAATAATTTGAGAAGGGAGGGGAAGGAAGAGAGGGAGAGAGACAGAGAGACACTTGTAGCCCTTTTTCACCCCTTGTGAAACTTTCCCCCTGCAGGTGGGGACCAGGGGCTTGAAACCGAGTCCTTGTGCACTATAATGTGAACGCTTAGTCAAGTGCACCACTGGTTGATCCCTCCTTGTTATCCTTTATTAACGTGACTTTTGTTTTTGGTGTTTTGCAGTGCTTTGGCAGGGTTGTGAAATTTCAAAAATTATTAAACTATATTCAGTTGCAATTCAGAATTCTGAAAGATCTTTTCAAAGTAATAACCTACAGTACTATAATTGGCATCAGAAACTAAAATCTGATCTACCTCTGGCAATGAAATTGTACAACTCTGGAAGGACTGCTATAATAAATCCACCCAAGAGTGTTAAAAATGTAGCCATTAAAATGGCCAAGAAAATATTAATGTACTAACATTACATGCTTTATGCTACTTCCCTACAACCTCAATATACATTATTAGTAGAATGTATCCCTAGGCTAGATTTCAAATGACTTGGCATGCTGTGTAAAGTTAGTGGATACTGAACAATTAAATTTAAGAAGTCACAAATGCAAAACTTCAGCATTTATTTTCCATGAATTACTGCTTGCTGTTGTCATACTTTTTTTGGAGGGGGGAGGGTGAGGGTGAGAGGGAGAGGTAGGTGGAAGGAGGAACATAATAGAGCAATCTCTGTTTTTGTTAAAAAAAATCTGTTAAAAGCTATCTCTTCTTTTGTTAAAAATATATCTGTTAGTTCCTTTCCTTATTTCCCATTAATTCTTCCTCAGATTTCTGATTCTTTGAATATTCTCCTTTTAAAAATGGTCTTTAACCTGCTGGTTCCAAATGGGGTCTTTATCTTTCTTTTTCCTTGATATCTAACATATTTGCTGGGAATCTATACCCTACCTTACCTTACCCTACCCTACCCTACCCTACTTACCCTACCCAACCCTATTCTTTTATTTTTTTAAATTTTTTATTTAAGAAAGGATTAGTGAACAAAAGCATAAGGTAGGAGGGGTACAACTCCACACAATTCCCAACACCCAATCCCCATAACCCACCCCCTCCCCTGATAGCTTTCCCATTCTCTATCCCTCTGGGAGCATGGACCCAGGGTCGTTGAGGGTTGCAGAAGGTAGAAGGTCTGGCTTCTGTAATTGCTTCCCCGCTGAACATGGGCGTTGACTGGTCAGTCCATACCCCCAGTCTGCCTCTCTCTTTCCCTAGTAGGGTGTGACTCTGGGGAAGCTGAGCTCCAGGACACATTGGGGGAGTCTTCAATCCAGGGAAGCCTAGCCAGCATCCTGGTGGCATCTGGAACTGTAAACTCTAGTGTAGTCCTGCTTTCAGGTATATATTTTGCAGTAGTTTATGGATACGTGTGCACATAAGCTCTCTCTCACAGAAACTGGTGTATATCTAGGTTATGGGACTTTGTTAGAAAGTGAACTACCTGAGATGAAATTAGAGTGTACTATTAAAGGAAAGGTCTCACCCGAGTAATGAAGCTGAAAGGTTGTCATTCCACACGTGAAGTCTCTGGATACATTCTGAGGTGAAGCATGTTGAGGTAGCAATCGTTGCTTTGGTTAGGTTGTGATCGGCAGATGCAATGTTATTTGGTTTGGATTGGGAGATGCATACGGGAAAGTGGGCCCTATCCATGGGTTCCAGGACTGGGGGAAGTAGGGGCTCTATAGTGAAGATGTGAGGTTCCTGCTGTCTTAGGGTTCAAAAAGACAATCAATAGTTAATATAATCATCACATTATTTGTTAATTGGGTTAACTTTGAAAAGTCCCTTTGTTATGGTTTGCTGGACAGTACCCAGTATCTTGTATATAGCTGTGCTATTGGAAGCTTCTAATCTACTTGGTCTAGGCTTTTGAGAGACTCCGCATATCAAATACATATAGCCTATAATACAAATACAAATACAAATAGCCTATATATTAAAAAGATTCAGTTTGTCTTTTGAGAAACTTTAAGACATACAATTGATTTCCCCCTCTCATATTAATTAGCTACTGATTTATATGTCTACATTTTGCTAGGAGTGTACATAAACACCATTCCCACCACCAAAGGACTGTGACCCATCCCTCCCACCCACTCCCACCCCCCACTGGCCCAGGAAGCTACATGCCTACCCCTCACCACTGGGTTTTTACTTTGGTGCCCTACTTACAATTTGATCAGGTCCTGCTTTTAGTTTCCCTTTCAGATCTTCTTAGTCAGCTTCTGTTGATGAGTGGGATCATCCCATACTCATCTTTATCTTTCTGACTTAGTTCACTTAACATAATTCCTTCTAGCTCTGTCCAAGATGGGTCAGAGAAGGTGGGTTCATTGTTCTTGATAGCTGCATAGTATTCCATTGTGTATATATACCACAGCTTTCTCAGCCACTCATCTGTTGTTGGGCACCTGGGTTGCTTCCAGGTTTTAGCTATTATGAATTGTGCTGCTATGAACATAGGAGTACACACCTTTTTTTGGTTGGGTGTTATGGAGTCCTTGGGGTATAACCCCAGGAGAGGAATTATTGGGTCATATGGAAGGTCCATGTCTAGCCTTCCGAGAGTTTTCCAGACTGCTCTCCACAGAGGCTGTACCAATTTACATTCCCACCAGCAATGTAAAAGGGTTCCTCTGTCCCCACATCCTCTCCAGCATTTGTTGCTGCTGTCCTTTTTGATGTATGCCATTCTCACAGGAGTGAGGTGGTATCTTAGTGTTGTCTTGATTTGCATTTCTCTGATAATCAGTGACCTAGAGCAGTTTTTCATATGTTTGTTAGTCTTTTGGATCTCCTCTGTGGTGAATGTTTTGTTCATTTCCTCTGCCCATTTTTGGATGGGGTCATTTGCTTTTTTGCGGCTAAGTTTGTTGAGCTCTTTATATATTTTGGTGATTAGTTTCTTGTCTGATGTCTGGCATGTGAAGATCTTCTCCCATTCTGTGAGGGGTCTCTCTGTTTGTTTAATAGTTTCTTTGGATGTGCAGAAGCTTTTCAATTTGATGTGGTCCCATTGGTTTGTTTCTGCTTTGGTCTTCCTTGCAATTGGGTTTGATTCATCAAAGATGTCCTTGAGGTGTATGTGGGAGTGTTTTACCAATGTTTTCCTCTAAGTATTTGATTGTTTCTGGTCTGACATCTAGGTCTTTGATCCATTTGGAGTTGATTTTTGTTTCTGGTGAGATAAAGTGGTTCAATTTCATTCTTCTGCATGTTTCAACCCAGTTTTCCCAGCACCATTTATTGAAGAGAGCCTCCTTTTTCCATTTAATCCTTTGGGCCCCCTTATCAAAGATTAGATGCCCATAGGTGGTGGGATTTACTTCTGGGCTTTCAATTCTGTTCCACTGGTCTGTATGCCTATTTTTGTTCCAGTACCATGCTGTTTTGATGATGATGGCTTTATAATATAGTTTAAGGTCTGGGAGTGTGATGCCTCCATTTCTGTTTCTTTTCCTTAAGATGGTTTTGGCAATTCTAGGTGTTTTCAGGTTCCAGATAAATGATTGTAGTGTTTGTTCTATTCTCTTAAAGAAGCCAGCTGGAACTTTGATGGGTATTGCATTAAATTTGTATATGGCTCTGGGGAGAATATTCATTTTGATGATATTTATTCTTCCAATCCATGAGCATGGGATATCTTTCCATTTCTTGGTATCAGTTTCTATCTCCTTGAGTAGCAACTCATAGTTTTCAGTATACAAGTCTTTCACTTCTTTGGTCAACTTTATTCCTAGGTATTTGATTGATTTTGCTGAAACAGTAAATGGGAGTGATTTCTGGATGTCTTCTTCTTCAGATTTAGTGTTTGCATAAAGAAATGCCACTGATTTTTGTACATTGATTTTGTAGCCTGATACCTTGCTATATTGCCTAACAACTTCCAGTAATTTTCTACTGGATTCTTTAGGTCTTTCTATGTATACTATCATATCATCTGCAAATAGTGAGAGCTTGACTTCTTCCCTTCCAATCTGTATCCCTTTGATTTCTTTCTCTTGCCTGATTGCTATGGCAAGAACTTCCAATACTATGTTGAAGAGTAACGGTGACAGTGGACAGCCCTGTCTAGTCCCCGAACTGAGGGGGAATGCTTTCAGCTTCTCTCCATTGAGTATGATGTTGGCTGTAGGTTTGCTGTATATAGACTCCACTATCTTGAGGAATTTCCCATCTATTCCCATTTTCTGTAGAGTTTTGAGCATGAATGGGTGTTGGATTTTGTCAAAGGCTTTCTCTGCATCTATTGAGATAATCATGTGGTTTTTGGCTTTGCTTTTATTGATGTGATGAATGACATTGATTGATTTACGGATGTTGAACCAGCCTTGCATTCCTGGGATGAATCCCACTTGGTCATGATGAACAATCTTTTTGATGTGTTGCTGTATCCGGTTGGTCAAGATCTTGTTTAATATTTTGGCATCTATGTTCATCAGAGATATTGGTCTGTAGTTTTCCTTTTTTGTTCTGTCCCTATCAGCTTTTGGTATCAGGGTGATGTTGGCTTCATAAAAGGTGGAAAGGAGTATTCCTGTTTCTTCAATCTGATGGAATAGCTTAAGAAGTATGAGTATTAACTGTTTCCTGAAAGTTTTGTAGAATTCATTTGTGAAGCCATCTGGTCCAGGACTTTTGTTGTTGGGGAGATTCTTAATAACGGTTTCAATTTCTTTGTCTGTGATTGGTGCATTTAGATTTTGTAGTTCTTCTTGGTTCAGTTTTGGAAGTGCATAGGTTTCTAGGAATTGTTCCATTTCTTCCAGATTCTCTAGCTTGGTGGCATATAGTTCTTTATAGAAGTTTCGCAGAATTCTCTGGATTTCTGTGGTGTCAGTTGTGATATCTCCTGCATCGTTTACAATTCTATTAATTTGAGTCTTCTCTCTTTTTTGTTTGGTGAGTCTGGCTAGGGGTTTGTCAATTTTGTTTAATCTTTCAAAGAACCAACATTTGGCTTCATTGATCTTTTGTATGGTTCTTTTATTTTCGATGTTGTTTATTTCTGCTCTAACTTTAGTGATTTCTGTCCTTCTGGTTGCTTTAGGGTTCCTTTGTTCCTCTTCCTCTAAGTCCTTGAGGTGTGTAGTAAGGTCGTTCATTTGGGCTTCTTCTTGGTGTTTAATATGTGATTGTATGGCTATAAGTTTCCCTCTCAGTACTGCTTTCGCTGTGTCCCAAATATTTTGACAGGTTGTGTCTTCATTTTCATTAGTTTCCAGGAACATTTAAATTTCCTGTTTGAGTGAGTCTCTGACCCAGTGGTTCTTAGGGAGCATGTTGTTTAGTTTCCAAATTCTATGCCTTTTAATAATTTTCCGTTTGTTGTTAAATGTTACTTTTACTCCACTGTGGTCTGAGAAGATACATGGGATGATTTCAATGCTCTTGAATTTATTGATGCTGTCTTTGTGGCCTAACATGTGGTCTACCTTGAGTATGTGTTATGTGGATTTGAAAAGAAGGTGTATTCCAGTTTTTTGGGGTGGAGGAGTCTGAAAATGTCCAAGAGGTCTAGTCTGTCAATCTCTTCATTCAATTCTCTTGTATCTTTATTGGTTCTCTGCTTTGTTGATCTGTCTAAGTGTGAGAGTGGGGTATTGAAGTCTCCCACTATTATTGTATTACTATTGATGTATTTTTGAAATTCTTTCAGTAGGTGTTTAATGTATTTAGATGGTCCCTCGTTGGGTGCATAGATGTTAATAATTGTTAAGTCTTCTTGGATGATTGATCCTCTAATCATTATGTAATGTCCTTGCCTATCTTTTATTACTTTATTTAATTTAAAATCTATCATGTCTGAGATGAGAATGGCTGTTCCTGCCCTTTTTTTTGGACTGTTAGCCTGTATGATAGTTTTCCATCCTTTCACTTTAAGTCTGTGTTTATCTTGTTGTGACAGATGGGATTCTTGCAAGCAGCATATGGTTGGGTTATGTTTTCTGATCCATCCCCCCACCCTGTGCCTTTTTATGGGTGAGTTTAAGCCATTGACATTTATTGATATTATGGATTTAATGTATTGTAGTGCCATTGTTCTAAAAAACGATTTGTTTACTCTGATATATTACAAGTATTATAGTGATGTTCTTGTTTATAAGAGGTCTTTTAGTACCTCTTTCAGGGCCGGCTTGGTGATAGTTGCCTCCTTTAACTGTTGTTTGTCTAAGAAGGTTTTGATCCCTCCATCTAGCTTGAATGAAAGTCTAGCAGGATATATTATCCTTGGTTGAAACCCTTTTTCATTCAGGGCTCGATAGATATCTTGCCACTCCCTTCTGGCTTTTAGAGTTTGAGTTGAGAAATCTGCAGAAAGTCTTATGGGTTTTCCCCTGTATGTGACTTTTTGTTTCTCTCTTGCAGCCTTTAGGATCCTTTCTTTATCTTTACTTCTTCTCATTGTGACTATGATGTGTCTTGGTGTTTTCAGGTCTGGGTTGATTCTGTTTGGTACTCTCTGGGCCTCTTGCACCTTGATATCCTTTCTGTTATTCAGGTCTGGGAAATTTTCTTGTATTATTTCCTCTAGATTGTTTGCTTCCCCTTCCTCTCTTTCTTCCTCTGGCAGGCCAATTATACAAATGTTACTTCTTTTGAGATCATCCCATATGTCTCTGTTGTTGTTTTCAGTGTCTCTCAATCTCTTTTTAAGCTCTTTCACCTCTTTCTTAGTTTTCTCTAACTCATCCTCTGTCTGACTAATTCTGTTTTCTGCTTCTGTTAGTCTGCTTTCCCTTGCCTCAGCTTCTTTCTTCATTACAGCTATTTCAGCTTTCAGTTCTCTAATTGTCTCAAGATAATCAGTATTTTCCTTGGGGGTCTCAACTGTTGTTTCCCTAATACTGCCATTCCTTTCCTCCAATGTTGTTTTCATTTCTGTGATTAATAAGTTTATTATTGCTTGCATACTTTTCTTATCTATGGTTACTTCTGACTGATTTATGGTTTCTTCTGGGCTCTTGTCTTCATTCATTGGGGTAGCAGTTTTATTTGTTTTTAGTCTACCCATTTTTTTTATTTATGTGTTTCTCTCTCTTTTTTTTTTTTAATGCTCTGTTGTTCCTCAGTTGTTGTGTTTTGAGCACAAGTAACACTGTACTAAATACCTTTATGACAATTGCACTCACCAACCTCCGGAATTACAGTAGCAACTGAAGTAAGTATTGAAGGAGTTTAATCGTTACCAGTTAGCCAAAAAAATTTCTCCAGTCTGTGAAAAAATAATAACCAAATCCCAGTGAAGAAAGAGAAAAGAAAGAGAGGATAGCAAGAATAAACAGTTATGCAAATCTACTATCCAGTGTATATTCTAGGGGTAACAAGAGTGTAAAGGGAACTAGAGCAGAGATACACACATAGAGAGTCCACTCTGGGTCAGATTTCTTCCCCAAAGTAATTCACAAATTCAGAAAGGCAAAGAAGAAAGAAGTGTATGACAAGATAAAAAAAAAAAATAATAAATAAATAAAAGAGATAGAGAGAGATAAGAGAGAGAAAAGGGAGAAGATAATAAGAAGGGTTGTAATTAAAGGGCAGTGCGAGGAACTTCCCAAATGTGTATCAGTGAGTTAAAAAAACAAACAAACAAACAAAAAAAAACCCTGTTTGGTGGTATGGGGTATCCTGCTAGTAGCTGGTCCCAGGCACTGCTTATGGGGGGGGGGGGCGGTGGCGGGAAGGATGTATGCTTGAAATTTAAAAGGAAGAAAAAAGAATTTTTTCCCCTATTCTAATTCTTAACCCAAATTAAGTTATAGACACCTCCTTGGTATTACCGCTATGGCCCCTTATTGGCTGGCCTGCTAAAGGCAGAAAATCCTATTGTTTACACGAGATGTGTCCGGAGCTCAAAGGCTAGCTGCTTCTCCGTCCGCCATCTTCCAGGAAACCCCCCCCTTCAGACTTTTTTAAAGGATTTCTCAAAAATGAAAACTAGCTCCAAATCCTTTGATCCAATGAGAGCTATACTCAAGAAGTCTTTGGATCTGCTCTCAGGGTCGCGGTGGACCCTGGATTCTCCCAAGAGGAAGCCCCTGAGCTAAAGTGCTCTCTCCGGGTCCTCTGCCCGCCGCGCTCTGCAACCGGCGGAGGAGCCGCCTTCCTGGGCAGGCGGAGGACAATGCCCCGCGCACTCGCCTTGCCTGGCGCCCTGGGAATTCTGGAGCCCCGCTAGTCCCTGTCACCTTTACTGTAATTCTTAACCCAAATTAAACTGTAATCACTTCTTTGGTGCCCCCCCTTATTGACTGGCCTGCTAAAGGCAGAAAATCCTACCGTTGCCGACGATGCGGTCAGAGCGCTCGCTGTCAGCGACTTCTCAGGCCGCCATCTTCCTCTCCCCTCCTACCCAACCCTATTCTATCCACAACTTGCCATCTACAACATACTCATGTTTTTTGCCAAGTTTCACTTTAATGGTATGCTTTAATGCATAGTATTCATACTTCACATAACAAAATCCTATTCCTGACCCATTTAACTGTATGGAACATGTGCATCATCATTTGTCTCAATAGCACCTTCTCAATGAAAATTTTCACCTATATTATCCCCCTATATTTATTCTAAGATTCAAGAATAACGCATTTGATGTTGTTATTCTGACTACCTAGTACAATTTTTTTAAATTATCTTTATTTATTGGATAGAGGCAGCCAGAAATTGAGAGGAAAGGAGGAGAGAGAGGAAGAAAAAGAGAGACCTGCAGCCCTGCTTCACCACTTGTGAAACGTTCTCCCTACAGGTGGGGACCAGAGGCTTGAACCCGAGTCCTTGCACATTGTAATGTGTGTGCTTAACCAGGTGCACCACACAATTTTTTGAGTTTCTTTTTCTAATTTATATATTTTGAACAAACTAGAATATTATTACTTAGGTAGAGAACATTGTTTAAAATAAATATTTAGGTTTAAAATCAATATTTAGGTTTAAAAGTTAAGAGTTAAATATAAACTTGATAAAATAATTTGATTAGATTAGCTATATATATATATATATATATATATATATATATATATAAAACAAAATATACTCTATCCCTTGTCACCTTGGACCCATCCTCTGCAATAGTTACATGATTTACAACTGAGATTTTTTTAACAGAGGTATCCAGATATGGATGGCAAATCAAAGGATTTAATAAGAGAGTTTTCTTGGGGGGAGAAGTATGTTTATGGATTAAATATTTTTTCAGTGTCAATTTTATTTAAAGATAAATCAAATATTCCATGTAACTATTATATTTTATATATCACATTTTAAACAGTAAAATTAGTCTTTTTTTCTTTTCACAATGGGCAAGGGAAACAAAAACAAGATTGAACAAATGGAACTGTATCAAATTACAAAGCTTCTATACATGAAAAGGAAACTCCGTAAGGGTAAACAGGAAATCTAGCAACTGGGAGAACATCTTCACATATTATAGTTCAGGCAAGTAGTTGATATCAAACATCTATAAAGAACTCATACAGCTCAACGGAAAAGAAAAAGAACAACCCAATGAAAAGGTGGGCAAAATATATGAACAAATAATCTTCTAGAACTGCAGAAATGCTCTAATTCACTCATCACCAGATAAATGCAAATTAAAACCACATTGATATACTATTCTGCACCTGTGAGAATGGCCTTCATCAGCAAAGCAGGAGAGGGTGTGGAAAGGATGTGGAGAGAAAGGAACTATTACATTGCTGGTGGGAATACAAACTGGTACAACCATTATGGAGAACAGTATGGAAAATTCTTAAGCAAATACAGATGGAAATACTTTATGATCCAGCAACTCCACTCCTAGGCATTTATCCAAGAGATAATAATACCAACTCAAAGGGATATATGTACACCAATGGTCATAGCTGCATTATCTACAATAGCCAAAATGTGGAACCAACAATAATTATTCTTAAGCTAAATGCTGACTCAGATCTGGATGTCAGAAATTTTAAAGGGAAGAGTTCATAAGTCAGAGGTGACTGAATATGAGTTCATACTGAACTTCTCACAATTATAATTTGAAATGGTATTCATCATAGTGGATCTCAAACAAAACAGAAAAAGGAATACGGCATTCATACATAATACTTACAGATGATCCCATGTCCAGTCACTCTACCTGAGTCTTTGCAAAGAAAATAAAAATTTACCTTCTTTTTCCTTGTGGGAGTTTAAGTGAGAGAGGAGGTTCTCATTGGTCTGTATACAGTACACCTCACGGTTCTGGACTCCTCCTCCACAGAGGGCTGTCTGGTTGGCTCTCCTTTTGTCTTGCTGACTGAGCAAAGGATCTACCCTGCACTCTGTCCACTGGGTAGTTCTCCAGTCATACCTAGAAAAAGTAAAGGCCAGTAACAACTGTTTAACACCTCCCGCCTCCCGTGTTGCCATTGAATTAAGGTAAATATCTGTGCTGTGATACTCTCTCTCTCTCTCTCTCTCTCTCTGTGTTTGAAAAAGATAAGCTCACTACAGTGAAGCCCCAGCAATGAAAGATAAAAGAAAAGAAAAAAGAAAGAAAAGAAAGAGGAAGAGAGAAGGAAGGAAGGTAGAAAAGAGAGAGAGAAAGTCTAAAAGTTTTATTTCTTTTAAATTAACCACAGACTCAATCTGTTGTGTAGATTTTAACCATTCTCTATTCTCAGCAGTGTTCCATTTAAAGAAGGGTTAAATTTAGCATGATCCTATTTTAATTGTGATGACTGGAAGTTACTTATAAATATTTTAAAAAGAGAGAGTGACGAAAATATGAAATTTTATGTTCAATTAAGCTAAACTCAGGCTTGCCCTTTCTCAGTTCTTATAAACTAAGAAGGATTGTATCTGAGAATGGAAAACATCTAAAATAATGATGAACCTAAACATTTGTTTTTTTAAGACAAAATACATGAAAATAGTTTTTTATACTGTAATAAAATTGTGAGTGTATGTTAGGATTTAAATTATAGCAATTCAGAGTTTTCTCTTTATTGTCAAGATTTTTTTTTCCTGTAGCACTGAGCATCCCTGAGTGCTAATGAATGATGAAAAGAGCTGATGCTTCTAATCAGTAAAACACAGGAAAGATGATCTGAAAGACTAAATGAAAGCCTCAGTCAAGATTACAATGGGAAAGAAATGTCAAGGGACTGTCAGCCCAGCACATGCTTTAAGGAGATATCCAATGAACCATATCCTGATGTCACAGGAGATAGTGGAAAGGGTGGCATTTATCCACTGCAAGGAAAATAGATATCCTAAAAGCACAAAGAGAATGTCTCATGTGGCACTTCTTGTCACTTTCGCTAAGAAGCTACCTTAGTAATCAGATTAACAGCAGACATAGGAACAAATGGATGTGCTATTGTTCACCTGAATTAGACACAAAGGTTAAATGGGCTCTCAGATGTCTGATCTAGGTACTTTGCTTTATCAATGTTAAAGTTTCATGACAGTGAACCCATTTTTCATGTTTCTAAGTAAGGATTCATGGTTTAACAGGTGTAAGACTGGGGAACCAGGAAACAATATTCTTGATACATTTTTATAAGGGAAATAAAACATTCAGACCAATCTGAAAACATGAGTAACTGATGCTTTGGGTAGGGGGCCTAGGAAAGTAAAAGCAAACATGTCATTTATTAAGTGAATTAAAATGAAAATTTTATCTTTCTATAATATGTTCTGATTTAGTTTATCTTAAGTAGTCTTGTGAGAAGACTAAAATTTCAGAACTGTAATTTGGTTATATCTTCTAAGAAAAATGCCATTTATCTATTTATTTTTAAATTTATTTATAAAAAGGAAACATTGACTAACCCATAGGATTAGAGGGATACAACTCCACACAATTCCCACCACCAGAATTCCATATCCCATCCCCTCCCCCAATGGCTTTCCTATTGTTTAACCCTCTGGGAGTATGGACCCAAGGTCATTGTGGGATGCAGAAGGTGGAAGGTCTGGCTTCTGTAATTGCTTCCCAGCTGAACATGGACATTGACTGGTTGATCCATACTACCAGCTTGCCTCTCTCTTTATCTAGTGGGGCGGGGTCCTGAGGAAGTGGGGCTCCAGGGCACATTGTTGGGGTTGTCTGTCCAGTGAAGTCTGTTTGGCATCATGCTAGCATCTGGAAACTGGTGGTTGAAAAGACCTATTTTTTTAAACAGGGAAAGAAGAGGCTCCAGAGTGTTTATGTACTTTACTAATGTTATGTGAATATATGAAATGAAGAATAACAAACCTACTTTGAGGTAGAAATTAAACTAATAGGAGACAACACACTTTGGATAGAAATCTGGGAAAATAAAAAATAAAAATAAATCTGGGAAACAATCAATTTTACTTATTATGTAGGAAGCAAAACTAAAATCAGTACACAATTGACAGAAGAGTTCAAGAGAAAATGAATTTTGTTTGGAGTTTTCAATCTTTTTTCACATCAATGAGAAATGAGTGACTTTGAAGTGCTATAGATAATCCTGCATAGGAGCCGGGTGGTGGTGCACCTGGTTGAGTGCACATATATTTTTTATAAAAGAAAATCCTGCATAAATCCTCACTATTTTGTTGTTGTTAGAAAAGGCAGTAATAGGAGTATTTACATTCCACCACTCACTTTATGAAGTTTGAGCAATATCCATGCCCTTTATATATTTGAAATTTTCCAGAGAAGCTCTCAGTAAAGCTCATAGTTTCTTCTAAGAAACTGAATATCTCCGTTGCTTTATAAATAGTCAATATTATACTAGCCAAAATGTATTTAATGTTAAAAGAGCCCACAGTAATATCTTGGACAGAGTATTTTTAGGGACAAAAAAAATTCTATAATAATACCCACTATTTCAAAACTAGTCTTATTCCACATTATTCAAAGGACATTTATTGAATGGGTATATATGATATATCAGATGCTGTGACATGTTTCTTCTTTAAAAATAAAACAAAGTCATAATAATAAGTGTAATCCTGTCTCCAAGGAATTTTAAGTCTTGTTATTTTGATGTAGTGTTTTACTGTATTGAATGGAACTTATGATATACAGTGCTGTATTTTAATAGGACTTGATAAATGAGCAATATCTCAAAATTTTATTTTACCTTACAGATTTGGAGGTGATAAAGAATGGCCCAATTATCAAACTCAACCTGTCATTGTTTTTACAAATATAGCTTTATTGGAACATAGCTATAACTATTTGTTTACTTATTGTCTATAGATTCAATGGTAGAGTTGGATTATTGAAATGGAGACATATGGCTCATAAAGTAAAATATGCTTATTATCTTCTCTTTCACAGAAGCAGTTTTGCCAACCCCTATTGTAAGAAACTGAGAAATAGAACTGCTATCAAAAATCTAGTCTTTGTGAAAACCTAGAAAATTTGTTAGAGACATTTATATTCTATAAAACCAGTATTTGATTTTTCAGTTATCTCCAGGGCTTTCTCTCTCCAGGCCAACTTTTTTAGGGAGGGAGAGAGGGAAAGAGGGAGAAAGAGGGAGAGGGAGAGGGAGAGGGAGAAGGAGAGGGAGAGGGAGAGAGACGGGAGACGGGAGAGAGACGGAGAGAGAGAGAGAGAGAGAGAGAGAGAGAGAGAGAGAGAGAGAGACCACAGCATCAAAATTTCCTTCAATGCTGTGGGGACTGGCTCAAACTTAGGCACACACACAAGTTTTTTTTTTTTTTTATTTTTATTAAAGAGATATACTTCCAATTCAAACACTTAAAAAAAAAAAAAAAAGAACTGCCATACTTAAAATGTTACTTAGCTGAAATGAAACAGTCAAATGAGAATGCTGTCTGGGTAGAAATACAGTAAACATAGCAGCCCTTTACTTACGTGGCACAGGGAACAATTCTATCTCTTTGAGATACACAGGGTTCTTCCTCCTCAAGTTGTGGGCATTCTTTCTCACTACCAATAGGAAACTGCCTGATGATCCTTGTCCTTATACGAGTGCCTTTCAAGGATGCTGGATCATGGCAGGTTTTAGAGCAGGGACTCCATTCTGACCATTCTGATACTTGGCATTCTTTGGTAATTACACAGGACTGGAAGTTTATTGGGAGCTTCTCTTGCTGGCAAAAGCTACAAAAAAAAAAAAGATATTTTTATCATATAATCACAGAGAGTTTTGAACTTAGTCTTCCATACTTAAGAGTGAAATCAGTTTGGGTATTTTTATTTCTACATGGAGGTACAATTTCAATGTCATTTAAAATATATTAACATTTATAATATGTAAAAGCAGTTAGATTCAGAGCTAACATTTGTATTACCTCTTATTTGTAAAGAGTTATTAAGCCATTCATGGGAAAAAGAAAATAAAGATGATTAAACAAAATTAGTGAAACTAAATTTACCATATTGCTCACTTTGCTCAATCCAGATTTAATTTAGATTATAACAAGTCAAGAACTGTTAACATATACTATTTTCCATTATGTTTAGTTACTTACATCAACGTGCCTAATTTAATACATTCTTTTTTTTGAAGAAGAAATTTAATAAATGTTTAACTGTAGTTTAATAAAACTTAAATGATAATTATAATTTATATTTATTCAAGTACATTATTAATTTTTGTAGCTCATACCATACTAATGAATATATACATCTTGATAAAATATATTATGAGGATTATATTTATAGACTTTTCTATAAATATTTTACTATAGAGATTCTTTAACTGGACCTTCAGTATTTGTTTATAAGTATGTCAAAACTTTTTATGTATACTCCCCTACTTGAACTAGAGGGATATTGGATTCTACATTGTCATGTTTATGCATAAAAATGAAGATACTGTTATAGTCATTACTAACTAAGGACATATTCACTTAGAGGGATCTCCTAGAATTTGATGGTCTTATGTGAATTCTTAGTTGAACACTTATCCATTCTCAGTAACTGATGTTTAAAGTCACAGGCAGTCTGTCTCCATGATTAGACAACATAGCCCAATAGGAAAATGGAAAGATAATTCTTATCATTCAGGTTCTTATAACAACAGAGAAGACCAAATCCCACTTTGACTGTGTCATGTATTGAGCTTTAATGATGCATTAGGTAAGGCATTAGTAATAGAGGAAAACTTTTGTAAAAAAGCAAGTTTTTACTCCTATTATTAAATTAAGACAGCATAATGACCAAAAGATGACTTTTGTAACCTCCTTATTAAAAATTTCTATACATTTAATTTCCTCATATATATATTTTAATTTTTAAAATTTTTTATATTTATTTATTTTCCCTTTTGTTGCCCTTGTTTTTAATTGTTGTTGTAGTTATTGTTGCTGTTATTGATGTCGTTGTTAGGACAGAGAGAAATGGAGAGAGGAGGTGAAGACAGAGATGGGGAAAGAAAGATGTACATCTGTAGACCTGCTTCACCACTTGTGAAGCGACTCCCCTGCAGTTGGGGAGCTGGGGGCTCAAACCTGGATTCTTACCCCAGTCCTTGCGCATTGCCACATGCACTTAACCCGCTGCATTACTGCCCAACTCCCTCCTTCATATATTTTCTATAGAAGTTTGTTTTCATATACATATACATTTATTATCCTTTTAGTAAGTTCATTTATATGTATGGTAGAAGATTAATCATCTCTTGCAGCATTTTTGATAGTATATGGTCATAAATTAACTTGACCTGATAAAAATTGAGATGCTGATCATCTTAATAGCTCACACTGTTTATGATTAAATGAATCTTTTGAATACATGGAGAGAAAAATGATAAACATTTGATAAGCAGTCATAAAGTTGGTCTTCCTTAACTGTAATAACTTTTGGAAGAGGGCTTGGCTTTTTCTGAGACATTAGAAGTTATGATAATGGAATCACTTTAGAATACATCAGCTCCTGTGGGGTGTGAGGCTCTTATGTCAGAGCTATTCTTGGAACTACCTGATTTGTAACTAATTTTCTTATATCTAAGCAGACTAATGTTCAGTATAGTCAATGGTCATCTCAATGTGTGCAAAAATTTATTTTGTCCAAGTTCAAAACATAACTCATGTTACATAACTTCTGCTTCCATAAAAACCATTGTGGTTTTCATTTTATGGGGAAGGAGGCACCAAAAGGTTATGCAACAAGGTCAAGATTATATAGCTAGTAAGTAGTACACTAGAATTTAAACTTGAATTTTCTAAAATCAAAACTACTTCTCACTTTTCAAATGACTACAAAAATGAGTTTGAGCATCTGCTTTAACAGAGGTCAATGCCAATGTTAATAACACATTGTGAATCAACTATATTGCCATTTCACAGCCCCAGGATTTATAATTATCATCCATATGCTTTGCAAGTGGGCCACTTATCTTAAAGGAGATTTAATAAGTATTTTAGGAAAGGTTAAAATGAATACTTTTTTTTCAGATAAATGCAAACAATTTCCAATGCACCCCATACTTTGGAAAATGAAGAACAGACATTAGGACAGTACAGAAGTATCTCCTCGCCATAGTACTGGGATAATACCCAAGTGGGTGAAATGGAAGACAGCACCAACACTGAACATATATCATATATTTCTCATATACATACATATATATGACCAAGTGTCATTCATAAATTAGGAAGGGTAAAAGAGTCAGGTGGCGGCACATCCAGTTAAGCACACATAGTATGAAGTGCAAGGATACATGCAAGGATCCTGTTCAAGCTCCAGTTCCCCACCTACAGTGGGGCTGCTTCACAAATGGTGAAGCAGGTCTGCTGGTGTGTTTCTGTCTCTCTCCCTATCTCCCCTCTCCTCTCAATTTCTTTCTGTCCTATCCAATAAAGCAGAAAAACAAAATGGCTGCCAGAAGCAGTGGATTTGTAGTGCAGACACCAAGCCCTAGGAGGCAAAGTAATAATAATAATAATGATAATGATAATAAATATATAGGGTAAGATGTGAAAAATAGTATTGAACTACAACATGCATAACAATACATTGTCATACAAATTATGTATACGCATCTGTCTGTCAGGCTCTAAAGATATCCTATCAAATTTAACATTTTTGAAGCAGAGTTGACCTCTGGTAAGTGAAACTGTAGAAACAAGTGAATAGGATTGGTTGAGTGCACACTTTACCATGGTTAAGCACTCAGGTTCAAACACTGTGCCCCACGTGCAAAAGGGAACCTTCACAAATGTTGAAACAGTGCTGCAGCTTTCACTTTTTCTCTCTGTAGCTCCCCCTTCAATTTCTTTCTTTCCTACCATACAGAAAAAAATGTAAAACCAAAAACTACATGCTTATTTCAACAGATGCAGAGAAAACCTTTGACAAGTTCCAGCATTCCTTTATATTCAAAACATTAAAAAGGGATAGACAAGAAACTCTTCAAGCTAGTTAAATTGCTATACAGCATACTTATAGCCTGCATCAGACTTCAATGGGATAAACTGAAAACTTTCCCACTTCAGTCAGGTACAAGGCACAGCTACTTATTATTACCACTACTATTCAAAATAGTTGTGGAAATCCTAACCACAGCAATCAGGAAAGAAAAAGGAATAAAAGGAATACATATTGGAAGAGAAGAAGTAACTGTCACTATTTGAAGATGTTATGATTGCATATATTGAAAAATCCCAGACTCCAGTAGAAACCTCCTAGATATTATTGAACAATATAGTAAAGTGGTAGGTTGCAAAATCAATAAACAAAAATCAGTGTCATTCCTCTATGCAAAGACAAAGATAAAAACATACAGAAACCAATGCCCTTCACTATAGAAGTAAAAAAAATAAAATAAAATATTTGGTAAAATAAAAAAACTAACAAAGAAACTAAAAAACTTGTACACTGAGAATTATGAGTCACTGTTCAAGGAAACAGAAAGAGATACAAAGAAATGGGGAAATATCCCATGCTTATAGGTTGGAAGAATTAATGTCAAAATGACGATCCTACCCAGAGCCATATATAGACTTAATATCATCTCCATCAAGTTATCACCAAATTTCTTTAGAGAAACAGAACAAAAGTTACAAAAATTAATCTGAAAACAAAAAGTCCCTGGGATTGCCAAAGCAATTTTAAGAAAAAGGAAAAGGCAAGAAAGAGGCTATACTCCAGATCTATTGTAATAAAAGTTGCCTAGTACTAAAACAAAAACAGACACAAAAACCAGTGAAATAGAACTGAAGGCCCAGAAATAATACCCTAAACTTATGGACAACTTATTTTTGACAAGGGGGTCCAAAACTCTAAATAGAGGAAGGAAAGTCTCTTCATCAAGTGGTATAGGGGAAATCAGATTGAAACATGCAAACAAATGATACCATACCACCACATATTACCATGTACAAAAGTCAACTCAAAGTGGATCAAAGACATTAACACTTTTTGTTCAGGAGTGGTGTTGCTGGATCAAAAGTTATTATTTCTTTAGGACTCAACATACTGATTTCCATAGGGGCAAAACCAGTTTGCAGTCCTACTAACAGATGATCAGGGTTGCTTTTTTCTCCACATGCTGGCCAACAGTTGTCAACTTCTGGTGGACTAGAAGCTATCAAATATATTGAAGAAAATATTGGAAGAATAATTTATGATCTATGCTTCAGAAAATCTTCAAATATTTAAATCCAACAACATATAAAACAAAATCAGAATAAATTAGTGGGACTACATCAAACTTAAAAGCTTCTGCACAGCAGAGTAACATCATCCAAATAGAATGACACCCTACAACAAGGGAGAAAATATCTACACAATATGCTATAGATAAAGGACTAATTATGAAAATACATAAAGTGCTCAGTACACTGAGCACCAAAAAAATTAGCAACCCTGTTAGAAAATGAGGTGAGGACATAACAAAACCTCATTGAGGAAGATATCCAGAAGGCCAGCAGACACATGAAAAGATGCTTATCAAAAAATGCAAATAGTCAAAATAATGCAAAATTGCTTATAGAAAGGTCTTTTATTGGTAATATATATTAGTACTCATTATTTGTTTTAAAAAGTAAATAAATTATTAAAAATTTAAATAAAGACAACAATGAAATACCACTTTACACTTGTGAGAATGTCGTGCATTACAAAGAACAGTAACAACAAATGTTGGAGAGGATGTGTGGGAAAAGTTACACTTCTGTACAGCTGCTGGGAATGTAAATTGTTCCAACCCTTGTGGAAAACAGTCTGGAGATTTCTCAGAACACTAGAAATCAACTTATCCTATGATCCAGCAATCTCTCTTGGTGTTTAAGCAAAGGGAACAAAAAACAAACAAACGAAAAATGATGAAGTCATCTCCTTTACAGCATCTTAGATGGAACTAGAAGACATCATGTCACGTGAGATAAGCCAAAAAGAGGATAAATACTGAATCATCTCACTTATAAGCAGGACTTAATATATAGGGTCAGGGAGTGATAACACAAAGTGAAACCTGAACTGGGCATGGAGTATTTCACTAAAGCAAAGGACTGTGGGGAATAAGAGGAGTAAGGGGCAGAATAGAACTTCAAAGAAGTCTGTGAAGTAGCACAATGGCTTACATGAAAGATTTTCATGCTTGGTAAAGAAAAGAAAACCTTTAAAACCATGGCTCAGAAGGTGGCACAGAAGGTAGACCATCTGACCTGTGAGCTTGAGTTCTGAAATTCAATCCCCAGCACATGCCAAAGTGATGTTCTGGCTTTATCTATTTCACTCCCCCTCTCATAAATAAATAAATAATTTACTCGAAAAAGAAAATTTTAATTAAAAAACATTGTTCAAAGTAGAGAAGTTTAAATATGATATAACCAAATTAACATCGTACTCAATGATAGTAAAATGAAAGCTTCACTCGCAAAACCTAAAATTAGGAAAAGATATCTCTCCTCTTACCACTAATATTCAATACACTTATGAATTTTTTCCAAAGCAATCATACAATAAAATATAATAAACTATCAAAATTGGAAAGAGGTTAAGTTCTTATTTGCAGGTGCCATGATAATATGTATAAAAATTCTAAAATTAATGACTATAATTAACAATAATTATAGTCAATAATTATAATTATAATTCCAAATTAATGACTATAAATTAACAATAAATAAACAAAAAAGGTGACAGGGTGAAAAATCAATATACATAAATTTCTGAAATTTCTCTACACAAAGGACTAGTCAGTAGAAAGAATACAACTGAATTGAAAACGATAAAATACATTGGAATAAATCTTACAAAAGAGAGACTATACTTATAAGTTTTCGAATTCAGACAGCTCAAAGACATATAAAATGCTCCATACCATTTATTATTAGAGAATTGCAAATTCAAACCACACTGAAATTCTATTTCATAATTCTAAGAATGTCATACAGCAGCAAAAATAGTGGCAATTGCTCACTAGTGGACAGCCTGGTACTGGAAAAAAAAATAGGCAAACAGACCAGTGGAACAGAATTGAAAGCCCAGAACTAAAACCCCACACTTATGGACATCAAATCTTTGATAAGGGGGCCCAAAGTATTAAGTGGAGAAAGGAAGCTTTCTTCAATAAATGGTGCTGGGAAAACTTGGTTGAAATATGCAGAAGAATGAAACTGAACCACTTTATCTCACCAGAAACAAAATTCAACCCCAAATGGATCAAGGACCTGGATGTTAGACCGGAAGCTATCAAACACTTAGAGGAAAACATTGGTGGAACACTTTCCCACCTAAACCTTAAGGATATCTTTAATGATACAAACGCAATTGCATGGAAGACTAAAACAGAAACAAATCAGTGGGACTACATCAAATTGAAAAGCTTCTGCACAGCCAAAGAAACTATCACAGAAACAAAGAGACCCCTCACAGAATGGGAGAAGACTGTCACATGCCATTCAGCAGACAAGAGACTAATCACCAAAATATACAAAGAGCTCAGCAAACTTAACAATGAAAAAATCAAATGACCCCATCCAAAAATGGGCAGAGGATATGAACAGAATATTCACTACAGAAGAGATCCAAGAGGTTAACAAACAGATGGAAAATCAGGCCACTGATTGTCAGAGAAATGCAAATAAAGACAACATTGAGATACCACCTCACCCCTGTGAGAATAACATACTTCAAAAAGGACAGCAGCAACAAATGCTGGAGAGTCTGTAGGGACAATGGAGCCCTTCTGCACTGCTGGTGGGAATGTAAATTGGTCCAACCTCTGTGGAGAGCCATCTGGAGAACTCTCACAAGGCTAGACATGGACCTTCCATATGATCCAGTAATTCCTCTCCTGGAGATATACCTCAAGGACTCCTTAATACCCGATCAAAAAGATATGTGTACACCTATGTTCATAGCAGCACAATTCGTAATAGCTAAAACCTGGAAGCAAACCAGGTGTCCAACAACAAATGAGTAGTTGAGAATGCTGTGGTATATATAAACAATGTAATACTATGCAGCTATTGAGAACAATTAACCCACCTTTTCTGACTCATCTTGGATGAATGATTTGATATATAGAAACCCCTAAGCCTCAGAAACACAACTATTTGTAGCTCTCTCATGAATCTCAACAGACTCTGATGATTACATAAGACTTTTCAGAAATGAAAACATTTCAACACTTAAGAACACAGTGCCTATTAACAAGATGCATAGCAGTATGTCTTTTCAAGGACAGAACTTCACCAGCAGTTAAGTATTGTAGATGTCTCAATTCCAATTTCTCTCTTCCTTTCTATCTCCCTTTACTTCTCAATTTCTCTCTGTTCTATGATATGAGAGAAAGAATAAATGGCTGCTAAGATCAGTGGATTTATTGTATAGGTACCAAGGCCTAGTAATAACACTGGTGGTAAAATAATACTGGGATGCATTTATTTTCTTTAGAAATTGATATATATATATATATATATATATATATATATATATATATATATATATATATGACTACCAAGAAAACTATCTAGTTGTCTGATAGGAAATGATGAATGTTGTATTCACTATCAAAGGAATCAAAACATCCCTAAACTGTCACTCTTGAATTGCATGATGGATGAAACAGTGGGTATTCTGCTCCACAGATTTTCTTTTATTTTATTTTTTATGATCACAGGATTTTTTTTATTATTATCTTTATTTATTTATTGGGTAGAGAAGCCAGAAATTGAGGAGGAATGGAGAAGTAGAGAGGGAGAGAGACCTGAAGCACTGCTTCACCTCTTGCAAAGTTTCCCCCCTGCAGATGGGGACCTGGGGTTGGAACCCAGGTCCTTGCACATTGAAATAGGTGCACTCAACCAGGTGTTCCACCCCTCACCCCCCAGATTTTCTATATGCTAAAACTGTCTATTGTAAAAAGATATACATTGTGGGGAACTGCGAAGCTGAGGGTTGAGCATGGTGAGGACCACCTGTCGAAAAACGGTGCCTGGAGGTACCCCATCAGCCTCCCCCACCCAGGGTACAGCAAGAGGGCCTTGGCTCTCCAGGGCTTCATCCTCCTTATCAGCCTCCCCTACCTTACAAG
Organism: Erinaceus europaeus; assembly: GCF_950295315.1. Classification (NCBI taxonomy): domain Eukaryota; kingdom Metazoa; phylum Chordata; class Mammalia; order Eulipotyphla; family Erinaceidae; genus Erinaceus; species Erinaceus europaeus. Next base: position 43,230,180 of record NC_080169.1, on the reverse strand, counting down.
GGCCCCGCATTCTCCTTATGTTAACATACTAGTTCACTTCCTTGTTCTCAGACGATTGTTCTGCTCAGTCAAACAGTAACCAGAAAGACCCACACTCTCTCTACCTCTCTCCCTGTGTACCTACTGATAATCCCACTCCTTCATTTCCGACCAGCTCAGCAATTACTGGAAAACCCCCCACCCTTTCTCAACTTCCTAATGCTTTAACCAAATAAGGTAAAACAAACTACCTCCTCCCACCACCGTTTTGCATCCTCTTACCACCCTTTAAATATTCTGTTCTGCTGTTCAATAAATGGGCTATTTGCTGCCAGAGCCCCCTGGGGTGATCTCTGGTCTCCTCTCTTGCCCTGGGTTGCAGAGGTACCTCAGCGTGCCACCCCAGCTGCAGTCTCCGGACAAGTCTCCGGTGGCCAACAGGACGGTCATGCAGAGAGCTGGACCCAAGATAGGCCCCTACGAGAAACTCAACAATACATCACTTTCTTCAATTAAGGATGCTTAGATTTTATAACCTAACCAATCTAAACTCCCTTGGTTTGCATTTTCAGACTGGATATTAAAAGAAAAAACTCCCCATGTCCAATTAGGTCCAATCTACCTATGTACAAATTTAAATTTCCAATAATTTATTTAATTAATAGTTTAAAACTTATCTATGCACATATAAGTTTCTCACTGTATCCTCTTCACAGAATTTGGCAATTTTGATATTAATTCTTATAGAAGCAAAATACGTGTGTAGTCAAATCATTTTTCTCTTAACAGAGTTTTTTTTCCCTTTTACTTTGATGTTTGAAAATCTTTTGTTGACCTGTCAAGGACTTTTGCCAAATGGTGTCACCTACCAGCTGGAGTGATCATATGCTCCCTATTAAAGCTAAGGACCATGTTGCTGGTCAGCAGCTGAATGTGAGACTATCAGCACAGCACGTATTTAGTGATGGGATAAACTGCTATAGCAATGAGGCTTCCCTTGAAGGGCTAGTGCATTCAGCTTCTATCCTTTTGCACAGTGAACATTTGCACGCAGCTGCTTTCTTATCACCCCTGGTGTTCCAGACGATGAACCATAATGAGAATTCATGGCATTATCCCAAAGCTCCCCCAAGTGAAAACTCTAGATAGCTTCATGAGACAGGGTAAAAACTACCTATCGGACTTTTAACATGGTGTTATACAGCATGATTGATTCTAGCACTCTCTTTCATCAAAGACATTCTTCAGTATTAAGGAATTTTTAAGATTCAGGTTAAACAGAAAGAGAAGGAAAATACAAGTGCAGGGATATCAGAAGCATCAATTATTTAATAGGATAACTACAAAGTATCAGTACAAACATTGATTAGCTGTCATAACTCTTGTGATGAAAAGGAGAGTGAAACCAAGTTTACTATATCAAAATTGAAGGGTGGATGATAATGTTAAGAAGAATCATCGGAGTAACTATTCTGAAAACTACTTGCAAATAGTGAATCCCAAGAAACACTAAGTATAATATATAATGGCAAAGATGAGACAAGCACCTATTAAAGCTTAACTTTTATCATTATTTTCTCCTTTGGAAGATAGCCAAGGTTTTTAAAGACTATTTTTCTAAACCTCTGACACACAAAATGATACTTAATGTGCTACTACTTTTTAATTTATTCTAATTTGAGTATTTGGCATATTTTCTCCCCAACTAGATTTTATACTTCCTCAAATATTACAACTTCAGTTTTATTATTCACTGTTTATTTTGATTTAATACTAATCTGGAAATATTCAACATACTCAAAGTTGATAAACCACAAGATATAAACAATTAAACAGAAATAAATCATTATCAATGCAATAAATAAAGAGTAATTTAGCCCAATCTTGGAAGATAACTAAAAGCCCAACAACAGATGATTGTATAAGAAAATTATGATATTCACAATGGAATATAACTCAGCTGTTAAAAAGTATCGTCTCCTTTACCTTATCTTGGTTGGAACTTGAAGGAATCATGTTAAGTGTGACAAGTCAAAAAGAGAAGAAAAATACGAGATGATCTCACTCATAGGTGGATCTTAAGCAAAAACAGAAAAGGAAAAAGCTAAGTAAAATTTGAATTTGGTTTGTTGTATTGCACTGAAGACTTAGGGAAGGAGAAAAAGGAGATGGTGTATTAGGGTCCTAGTATATGATGGTGGTAAAAGGAACCAAGCTGGGTTTGTGAATGCTTTGTAGACACTTATCACAGGGAAATGAGAGATTGTATCTCTGTATCAGCAATTGTACTGTAATCTACTAACCTCCCCCACCAAAAAGAGAGAGAGAAAAATGAGTTATTCATATGTAATGAAACTGGCAATGACATTTTACATTTTAAGATATGAAAAATTCTTGGGACATAAACTTTGAAATATCCTCCCCAATATTCAAAAATTCTTCAATAAATTCTTGAAATAATCTGGTGAAGAGTGCAGTTTGCTTAGTTCTTTTGAATTGAGGAAAATGGGAAAGGGGAGTTGTTGGGAACATGTGTAAGCCTCTCTCTTAGGGAGAACCACCCCCATCCCTGGATGGAAGTCTGAGAAGATAACCTCTTGGTAAGTCTCTCTCAACCGAGGTGAGCAGAAGGGGGGAAACTCAAGACTTGGTTCTTTCCTTCTTGACTCTCAGGCCCATAGAAGACCCAGTACTTCCCTCCATTAACCACAGGCCACATGGCCACAGATTCACTTATTCAAAGTCACCTTCTGATCACAGAAGAACACACTTTTTCACACACTTCATCACACACCTCATACCCCAGACGAGAGAAATTCCAAACTATATGGCCTTTTGATATTCATCTTCTCTCTGTCTCACCCTACGGGTTTAACCCCTATGCTTCTCTCAAATACCTTTGGATAATTAAGTTGCTTGTGTCATGGAGAATAACTGTCTTGTATCTCATCAATTCCTGTCATACCAGCCCCCTACCTTAGGGGCATGCTGACTGTTAAGAAACCTGTAATTTCTGACATATTTCAACAATAATGATCTCCATTGCTTTTCTATTTAACTCATGTCCATTTTGCTAATAAATGGACTCTAGGATTCTGGAATTCTAGGACTCAGATTCTAGGCACGCTAAGAGTCCCCTGGTGTCTTTTACTTCGTGTCACCCCTGTCGTGAGTGAGAAAGAACCAGCCCGTTACCTTTCCCCTGGAGACCACCCCACCGGAGAGGGAGAAAGATACCCCGAAAGGGAGTCATTTAAAAGAAGCGAATCCTATTTGCTCTTTTAGTGTCTTCTCAAAGACTTCAAAATTTGTAGGGAAGAAACCAGTATATTCAGAAATAAGAATTAAAAATCAACATCCTGGGAAAAATGCAATAAACAAGAAAAATTATGTTATTGCAGTTACAGAGATTTAAACTTGAATATTTTTCAACTTAACCAGAAAGTGTCTAGGATTGGCCATATTTTTTACCTCATTTTTGCTATATAAATCTGCATCGATAACTTCAAAGTTATTCTTTTTAATGGTACAAATTTATTTGGTTGATATTTAGCTACATGGAAGAAAATACTTAGATGAATTAATAAAAAGAAGAGTGAAAATATTTGCTTTTTAATACTTTATTTTTTTATGAGAGACAGATGGAGAGAAACAGAAGCAGGAAAATTCTCTGGCACACGTGCTGCAAGGGATCAAAGTTGGAACCTAAGAATCCAGCACTTTATCCTCTACACCAATTCCTGGACTGCCAGAAAATATTTGTTAAATACCTATTTGTAAGACATAGAGTACGTCACAATATAAAATGAAGTCTGTCCTTGACTTTTAAACACTACAGATGTGAAATCATATTACTTTTATACAATTGTACCTATTTGTTAAAAAAAAATTTAAATCTCATGACATATACTTTCTACTGCAAGTATCAGTGAATAGCTAATTAAACCAACATTATAGTGAACTAAGATAATTAATCCAATTTTTATTTTATAGAAGGAAAACAATTTCATAAATATATGTAGATGACAGTTAAGTACAGAGATTTTCATTTAGAGGAGAGTAGATTGATTATATTATGCTGTTTTTATTATGCTGTATATTCTATAATAACTGGTTAATAGGGCTATTCCTCAGAGTATTTTAATTCTGATATTATTTGATATTAATATACAGAGAATACTTATCATATTACTTGTGAAAATAACTGTTGTACACTAAGTGCAAACAAGATTATAAGTATTAATGATAAATTGTATTAATATCAATAATAACCATCATAGTTTATCTAATGACTTATTGGGAATTAAATATCATTATTTGTTCAGAAAAGCTATTATGTACACAGTTTGTAATTAAATTTATAGATTTAATAATACAATAACAATTTATTAATCTTTAAACTTCCTTAATCAAAGCAATATAAATAAGCATGGAAGAATGTTAAAATCAGTAAACTAATCTAACATGCATTTCTTTAATTATCCATAAAATTACCACAGTATTACAAAGTACAAGTATGCATTTATATATTTTGTTCTTCTTTAAAAGAATAAAGACAATACTTTCAAATGACTTCTATTTAACAGTGATGGTAAACTCAGAAATATTAAGCTATCCTTCAAATTCACAAAATTGCTGTCACTGAGAGTTCCTTCAAGCTCTTATTGGCATTTTAGGGCTCACTGAGAGGCCTTAAACCCATAGTAGGTCAGTTCCTGCAGTGCAAAGTTATAATATTCTGAATTGCCTAAGAGAAATGCATTAGGTTTTGCTGCTGGTATCATTTTCCTCCAGTTGACTCCTGAATTGCCTTTAGATAATTCTCCTCATTATTTTCATAGAAAATGCCAGAAAGGGGCCAGGTGGTGGCACACCTGGTCAAGCACAGACACTACAGTGCTCAAGGACCTGGGTTCAAGCCCTGGAAAGCTTCATACATGGAGAAGCAGGGCTCCAAATGTTTCTCTGTCTCTTTTCCTCTCTATCTTCCCCTCCCCTCTCAATTGATCTCTACCTCTATCCAATAATAAATAAACAAATAAATAAATAAATAAGAAAGAAACTGCCAGAAGTAGTTTTCACTATAGTTATCTCTGAAATAATAGGGCATATACTAGAACCCTTCCATGGCAGAGTAGTACTCTTCCGATACCACCACCTTAAAGTAGGCAATCAATTCAATAAAACTTGTGTCTCATACCCTAGAAAATGAAGAAGTCCTATGGGAAGGTCTCCTGTTATATATGAAGAGAACAAAAATTGTTTTAAAGAATTATTCTCATCTATCTGTCTCTGTCTACCTCTCTATCTGGCATCTATCTACCTAGCACCTATTGGTCTATGCTATGCTGGGGATTTAACTCAGGGGCTCATGCATATGTTTCACTGATTTCTTGCATCAATATCTATACATGTACATATATATGGAGAGAAGGGGGAAGAGGGAGGGAGACCAAAGCACCACTCTATCATCTAATGAATTACAACAGTCACCATCCTTCATTTTCCCACCCATAGGGCATTGGAGATCAGGCCCAGGGCCTCATGCATGACATGCATGCACTCTACCTTTAACGTACCTTCTCAGAATTGATCCATTTTTATACTCTAAAAGTCAGTATGAAGAACTGATATGTCAATGTCCTGATATTTACTATTTTTAAGTGTTTACTATATTTTTAAGAAAAATCATAGGTAAAGGAATACATACCCCAGGAATCTCTAGTTCAAGAACACCTATATGACTTTGACTACAGGAAATGCCTATCTTTATGGATCTACCTGACAATCCCCATGTCCAGCAGAGAAGCAATTACAGAAGCCAGACTTCTTAACCTTCTGCACCCCACAATGATCCTGGGTCCAAACTCCTGGAGGGATAATGAATAGGGAATGTATCACATCCAATGGGGGGATGTGATACAGAACTCTGGTGGTGGGGATTGTATGGAATTGTATACCTCTTATCTTACAATCTTATCAATCACTATTAAATCAGAAAAAAAAAGAAAGACAGAAAGAAAGAAATGTCTGTCTTTAACTATTCAAATCACAAAGCACTGTGGGAACATAAATTGGACAATCATGAGCAGAAACGGGTGGAGGCTACAAGGTCCTTAAATATCCCAAAGGTCTTCATCTTGCTCTTTTTGTGTGCTGCTCTTCTTGAATCTCACTTCCCCTGGGGGAGAATGTATTGTCTCTCCCCATTCCTTAAAAAAATGTGTTGTGGCGAGGGTAAAAGGAGGAAGCATAAATAATCATCTTGAATAATGTATATTCAAAGTATCAAATGTAAGAAATATCTGGCAACTTTCTACCAGTATTTCTTATCACTCTCTCTTACTGGATTTGTGTTGCTCTCTTTATTAATGAGTACTGCTCTCTTATTATTCAATAGTCTACCAAGGTCTGAGTATCCATATATTGTGGATTGATCATCAAAGAAGACATAAATTAGAAATTGTTGCTACTACTGGCACTCATGTGGAGTGGCTCCAACCAGGGGGTAAGCCTCCAAACCTCCCTCACCGGTTCTAGGGACCATGCCACTCAGAAAGCGACATCAGGGAATATTCTGGTACGAACATTCATTTATTGGGAGAAGAGTACAGGTCTTTATACTGAGTTAAACAAAGAACATTTTTCACATATGTCAGAAATTACAGATTTCTTAAAGGTCAGCTTGCCCCTATGGTAGGGGGCTGGTATGACAAGAATTGATGAGATACATAAAGGTCAAAACGATTAGTCTCTATGATGCAGGCGAGTTAATTATCCAAAGGTATTTGAGAGAAGCATAGGGGTTAAACCAGTAAGGTGAGGTAGAGAAGAAGAAAAACAAAACTTGATGTAAATCACAGATATCAAAGGGCACAAGGAAATAGAATTTAGGGTTTTCATTGCCTGGTGTTGGGGAGGTGTATGATAGAGTGTGTTCTCCTTTATGATCAAAAGGTGAGGTGGATGTGTGAAATTTGAGTGAACCTTAAAGCAGGCAGCCATTTGGCCTGATGCTAACAGGGGAAACTAAGTGTGAGAGGCTTGCAGGCTTTTTGTGAGCTTGAGAGGCTGACAAGGAGAAACTGAGTCTGGGAGACTTTTCCCTCTTGGCTCATCTCTATAAGGAGAGAAGCTAACAAGTGGGGTATCTTTCCAGACGTCCATCCAGGGATGGGAGAGCTCCCCTAAGCTCTACCAAGCTTTCACATAGTCCCACATGCTACTGTTTCTTGTTTTTCATATAATAATCCCACAGGACAACTACATGAATGATGATGAATATATTGAACATATATGATGAAACAACTCTTCTTTTGTAATTAAAGATTCAGTCTACCATCTGTTGCATAACTGTTCCTCCCAGAATTTAATGATGCATCAGTACTTAATTTTGTAGCTAATATTGATAACATAAGGTGCATTGTTTTAGGTGCAAGCAAAATCTTATCTTTGCCAGTGAGGCTCTGTGATTCAGGAGCCAATCCTGAAGTGATGGCACATGAAACTGACTGACATCTAGGAAACATGGACTTCAAATACACAATAAAAGCCTTCAAACTAAAGGCAGTTTTTTAGACATCTTGTGATTAATTTATGACAATTGGTACCATGCATATTAACCAAGTTCAGAGTTGCTGGCAAAACATCATAATGAGCTAGATGCTTATTTATTTCACTCAAGGCCATATAAAGGATGCCAATCTATACAGTTTATTTAGTAAGTGAATCATATCAAAGAAACTAATTTTTGTGTATTTCTTCTCTAAACTCCAACGCATTCTTCCGAATACTATACCTCTCTTGTGTTAGGAGAAGCAAAGCACAACACATTGTCTTTCACTTTGGTTGTCACATGCTTGAGTTTGTTGGCACCCACACACCTCACTGATTGAAAATCCCTTAGATTTATATTTCATCTATTTCTCACTTTTTTATGCTTACGTGTTTTACTACATACTCTATGGTCCTTATTCACTTTGATTAAAAATTTTTATTGGTTGTATTGCACCAAAGCAAAGGACCCTGGAGAAGGAGGACAGCAAAAGGAATGGGGGAACTGGAGCTTTCAGGTCTTGGTATACAGTGGATCTAATTTTGGGGTAAGAGTGTTTTATGGACACCTATCTTGGTGAGATGAGAAATTTTCCTACTCACGTGCCAACAACTATATTGTAAACAATCAACTTTCCAATAAAAAAAATATATCGGCAGAATGAGGTGATGAAGCACCTGATTGAACATACATGTTCAAGTCCCTGGTCCCCACCTACAGTGAAGCAGTAAAGCAGATGTGTCTATCTTTCTCTTTCCTTCTTTCCTTCCCCTCTCATATCCAATTACTAACCAGGCCTGACCCTGCTTAGCTTCTGCGATCAGGCAAGATCTTATATGTTCAGAGTGGTATTATTATTGTAGACTTCCCTTCCCCATCAATTTCTCTGTCCTATAAAATAAAAAGAAAGGGTGAATAAATGGCCACCATGAGCAGTAGATTCATTATGTAGGCAATAACCCTGGGAGTCAATATATTGCCAAATGGGAAAAGAAAATTGAGTGTTCATTGAAAGAACTAACTCATATATCAGCTATGGCCTTATAACCAATTATAGGGCTGTAATACATCTTTTGTCCTATTTTTAAATTTTATATAAGTATTTACACTAATCATACTGATATTTCCTTATTATTCCTTAAATTATATGTAGTGCAAGCAGGTCATGGAAAGTACCATGATATGTATATTTGAGTTGTAACTGAGTTAGAGAAAGAATAAATATCAACAAGGATGACAGAATTTATCTACTAAAGAACTATATATTCTACAGCCATACCACCCTGAACATGCCCAATGTCATCTGATCTCAGAAGAGAATAGGTGAGAATAGGTGAATAGAGAATAGGTGAGCTTTTCTTTTAACAATGAACTGTAATTTCAACAGTATATTGTTACCACTGATATTTTGAAATACTAGAATACAACCAAAGTATTACAAATATTGAGTCTACAAAGAAGGGGCAACCATCATGTCAAATACCACAGAATGTCTCATTCTACCATATTTTAATCTCCATAAGACATGTTTATTTTTTAATTTCTTTATTGTCATCAGGGTTATTGCTAGGACTTGGTGCCTAGACAGCAAATCCACTGCTCTCACTCACAATTTTTCTTTATCCATTCCTTCCTTTTCCTATCTTTTCTTTCTCTCTCCCTATCACTTTCTCTGTTCTTCTTGCTAGAAAAGTACTGAGAAGGAAAGAAGAAACAAAGAGGGAAAGAGGAAGAGAGACACCTACAGCACTGCTTCACCACTTGTGAAGCTTGCTCTTTGCGGGTGGGAACCAGGGACTTGAACCCAGCTCCTTGCAACACTGTAACATGTGCTCTCTCCCAGGTATACCATCTTTCAGATCCTAAAGCATATCTTTTGTACAACAGAGGCTATAGAGTTGTACATATCCCTTGCTTCCTTGTAGATGAGTTCCATGAGTTCTTAGACTCCACAAAATAAATACAGGTGTATTTAACTGGAAAGAATACAAACATAACAATATTCAATTTAAGAGCTCTAATCAGGCTGTCAGAGAGCTTAACTGAGCTAGTGCCATATGCAAGACTCAAGGATAAATTCAGACCCCAGAGCATTGGGGGGAGCTTTGGTGCTGGTATTCTCCCCTCACAACTTCCCCCACTTTTCTCTCAATATGAAAAAAAAATCAGTTTGAAGCAGTGAAGTCCTGGTGAGGAAAAGAACAAAATAAAGTATAGTCATTTTAGAGGAAAGCACATAGTCATAGAGGTTTTAGTTTATTCTTCTCCATGGAAATTCTGTCTGACCTGTCCTTCATAGAGTTGGGTGGTTCTCCCAGCTGGACTTATTTTAGCTAAATTAGTTTCCCAGACACTCCTGGGAGTGCTGTGCTTTTTATATTGATGATAATAAATTCTTCTTTTGCTTCTGAAATGACAGTTGGGGGCTGAGTTTTCTTATAAATAAGAAAACTGGCCAGCATAGTCTTTTTTTAGTAGACCCACTTTAGTCTATAATTGCTCCTTAGACCACATTTTCTATTATTTATAAGTGATTTTCCATATTTCAACTTGATTATTTTAGTACAAGATTATATATTTTCTTTCAGTTATCTTTCAGTTTTCAGCTTCTAATTGTAATATGCAGTTATAGTAAATATAGTCTCTCTGAAATGAGTGAGAAAATATTGATTTAATCCAGAGTTGTCTGGCCTCACATAGTATACACTATAAACTGCATTATATAATGTTTGTCTCTGATTTCCTCAGTAATTTTAATTACTTTAAAGGAGATATGCATCCATATATTCAGTAATATTTATGATCTTCGTATTTCTTTCCTTAATTAATGCTAGCAAATTTTCTCAGGAATATTCATTGTACTGTATAAGTAGGTTCTACATTTATTTATTAAATTAATGCCCTACTAAATTCCTATTAATTATTAATGTAATACTATATTATATGAATAAAGTTTCTTTTTACCCACTGCTGTACTTTTGTTTCATACTAAATTTTTAACTTTTTTTTTTTTTTTTTTTACCAGAACTGTGCTCAGCTCTGGCTTATGGTGATGCAGGGGGTTAAACCTGGGACTTTGGAATCTCAGGCACAAGAGTCATGTTGCATAACCATTATGCTATCTACCCTCTGCCCTCATACTAAATTTTTAGATAAAAATTTGCAATTCCTTAATCTTTATGTGCATCTTTGTACCAATATAGATACATCATTAACATGATGACAAGTCTCAGTGACTTCTGACACTTTACTTTTTTCATGAAGTTGTCACAGTTCTCTATTTCTCTACTTTTAAGAGGAAAATGAATCAGCACAAAATGTACCTGAAATTTACTTCAAAATGGTGTTCCAATTTCATTGCTCTCATTGCACAAAATCAGACATATAATAATATCTTGTAAGAGGACATAAGTGGATTTAACAATAAATCATATGCCCTGCAGTAACAATGTGATCTGACAATTTTTATTTGAGACTATCTAGAGTGACAGTAATAAAAACTCCATACAAGAATGAAAGTTTAAATGGATTCAAAGTTGGTAGCCCACACATTTTCATTTATCTTATTCAATGTAAGTAGGCCAGAAAAAGTGGCTTCCAGCAGCACTGATTAAATTGCTAAATTATTTTATTCACTTAAAGTGAAGAATTTGAGAACTAATAAAATTCTTTCAATTTGTCACTTTTGGTGCCTTCTCACTTTGATCAGCTCCATGCTTAGTTCCCCCAATGTTTAGTTTCACCATAACCCATAGTTACGAGGAAAACCTAATTCTTTTGCTGCTCTCATTGCTTTCTTGATAAAATGCACTAATTACAGCATTAATTTTTTTTCTTACTAGAGAAAAAAAGCAAAAGGGTAAACACTAAACAGTAAAATGAGAAGAAGGTGGCTATAAATTCTTACAGGTTATTGAGTCTCATTCTCTAACAATCATTAATCTAAATGCTTTATCTTTAAAAAGTAATTATGATCTTATTCTTCATAGAGGGAACAAAAACCTTTTGAATAAGTAATGTTTATATACACACACACACATATATATAATATACATATATATATACACACAGAGTATATTAGTGTGTTATTCAAGAGAACTGCAAGCAGTCTAAAGCAAGATGTTTAATAAACTCAGCATGTCCTCTAGAAAAAAAAAATCTATCTGATTCATAGGACTTCAATCTCTGTTGAATTGGTTTAGAATATTACTTTTTAAACTTAGCCTCCAACATTCACCAGTAATAGAGTAAACAAGTACATGTAGAATACACACACACACACACACACACACACACACACACACACACAGATGCTTTTTTTCCTGGGATTGAACCCAGGATCTTAGAGCCTCAGGAATCAACATCTTTTGCATAGTCATTGTATCTGTTCTTCTTATGGTTCAGATGACATATTTTAAATACAAAGCATGTCTCATTTTTCCCTACTTATTGCTCATGTAAATTTAACTAAGGATTGTGTTTAAATGCTATAGCTAACCTCCAAATACGACCTTAAAACTTCATACATAGTCAATAAATGAAGCAAGCAAGTAGAAAGACCTGAAAAGACACTTCAAAGTACCTAGTGAGAAAGTGTTCCACCAATGTTTTCCTCTAAGTATTTGATAGTTTCTGGTCTAACAACCAGGTCCTTGGTCCATTTGGAGGAGTTGATTTTTGTTTCTGGTGAGATAAAGTGTTTCAGTTTCATTCTTCTGCATGTTTCAACCCAGAATTCAAAGGAATAAAACAGGTCTTGTCCAGGGAGAACAGAAGCAACCAGTGGCACAGCTATATACAAATAATGTCAAAGGACATAAATTATGGTGATGTTGTATATGGTACAACAAATACTAACAAGGGATTTTTCAAAGTTAACCCAATTGCCAAATAATGAGATTATAGCAATAACTATCTATGAATAACTACAATAACTATTGTCTTCTTAGCCCTAAGACAGCAAGAACCTCCCAATTCCTCTATAGAGACTATATTTTCCCCAGTCCTGTAACCTCTAGGATGGGGCTCACTTTCCTGCATGCTTCTCTCAAGTCATACCAAATTATATTATATCAGCTGATCCCAACCTAATCAATGCAGTGAGTACCACCTCAGCATGCTTCATTTAAGACTGTGTCCAGAGACATCAGGTGTGGAATGTCAACCCCTCACTCTCATTACTCAGTTGAGACCTTTTCTTTCATAGAATTTTTTAATTTCATTCCAGGAGGCTCACTTCCTAACAAAGTCCCAAAACCTAGATATAGACCAGGTCCTGTGAGATACAGCATATATTCACATGTATCCCTAAATTGTGGCAAAATATATACACAAAAGCAAAAGTACACAGTTTTCTGCAGTGAGTCAGTATAAAGTTCCTAATGAAATAGTAGCTAATTAGATTCAGATAACCTCCTTACCTACTTCCTATTAAAGTTCTCTCACTCACTGGTAAGTTAACCTTACCAAAGCAAGGACTGCAAAAACTGAATAAGGGCAAGAGACTGGCATACTTTAATGTTAACGATGACTCTTTAGTCACAATCGGACCACCCCATCAGCTGGGTCCGTATTCGGGGAGTTCTGAGATTCCCAAATAGACATGATGGGCCTAGACCTCAAATAAATCCCTCTCTCCATTGTTACCAGTCATCTCTATCAGGAACAACAAAATAGACCCCTTTGTGGGCCCCCCATAGGACCTTGCCCTCAACTTGGTAGAGAATGTTCCATCCTCCAAAGGATGGTAGAATGTTCCATCCTCCAAAGGGAGGATGAACAACATACTCTATGCTACACCTGAGGAAGATGGGTCTATATCCGGGCAGCTTAGAATGTTCCTACTAATGACCACTGAATGTGAGCTCAGACCTACAGGTCACCTTAGATTCCTAAGCTGAATATGGGCCCTAGACCAAATCAAACTGATGAGGTTTACAGTCAACAGTATTTATATACCTTTCCCGTATTTGGGAGCTACTCTCTTCCCTGATCCAGCTTTCTGTTCCTTTTCCAGTCATGACATCATATCCCCAGACAATAACTTGGATCCACCTGCATATCAGATTTCAGGCTCAGGGAAAAAAAAAAAAAAACTAATATAGCCACAGTACCTTTGGAATATAACTAAAATATGCCTACTAGCTATCTACAAAACAAAGACCCCTTCCCCAACTCTTCATCTGCACTATTCCAGCCTTTAGTTTCATGACTGTTCAACACTTTGTTTGGCTTTATATGTTAACTCTCTTTTCAACCACCAGGTTCCAGATGCTGTCATGATGTCAACCAGACTTCCCTGGACAGACAACCCCACCAATATGTCCTGGAGCTCTGCTTCCCCAGTGTCCCACCCAACTAGGGAAAGAGAGAGGCAGGCTGGGAGAATGGATCAACCTGCCAATGCCCATGTTCAGCAGGGAAGCAATTACAGAAGTTAGACCTTCTACCTTCTACACCCCACAGTGATCTTGGGTCCATACTCCTAAAGGGTTAAAGAATAGGAAAGGTATCAGGGAAGGGCATGGGTTACGGAGTTCTTGGGAGCTGGACAGTAGCGCAGAGGGTTAAGCGCACGTGGCGCAAAGCTCAAGGACTGGGTTAAGGATACAGAGTTGTGGTGGTGGGAATTGTGTGGAGCTGTACCCTTCTTATCCTATGGTTTTGCCAATGTTTCCTTTTTATACTTAATTAAAAACAGTATATAGTGAAACGGTTTCTACTTAGACCTAGATACCCTCCTCACCTACCTCCTATAACAGGGACCCCCCCAATCACTCCAAAGTTAGCCTTGTCAGACAAACTAAGGACTAAAAATGCTGAATAAGAGTAAGAGACTGGAATACTTTAATGATGACTCATTAGTCACTATCAGGCCACCTGGGGCCCTAGTCAGGGAGTCCTGGGATTCTCACACAGATTCTCTAACAGATCCTTATCGTCACTGTCACTGGTCACCTCCATCAGGAACAATAAAATGGACCCCTATAGGACCTTGCTCTCAATGTGGATCAATAATGGTAGATTCCACTTTCTGAAAGGAGGTTGGACAACATACTCTACTCACTATTCCAAGGAAGATGGGTGCTGAAATTAGTGCAGCCTAGTATGTTCCTAGTTGGGACCACAGAATGCAGGTTCATACCTCCAGGATGCAGAGGTGCTGAATATGGGCATCAGATGAAATTGATGGGGTTTAACAGTTAACACTACTATTTATATACTTTCCCCATATTTGGGAGCTACTCTCTTCTCTGTTCTAGCTTTCTAGTCTTTTCTCCAACTATGACACCATCTCCCCAGACAATAACTTGGGTCCACCAGCACATAGCTGTCAGGCTTAGGCAAAAACTAGTGAAGTCATGAGCTCCTTGGAATATACCTAAAATAGATCTATGAGTTTTTTCCAAAGCAGAGTTCCCAAATCCTCATCAACAATATTCTTGCCTTTAGGTTCATGATTAGTCAACAATTTGGTCTGCTTTATATCTTAGCTCTTTTTCAGCCACCAGGTCCCAGATGATACCATGATGCCAACCTGACTTCCCTGGGAGATGACCCCACCATGTTTCTTGGAGTCCCACTTCCCCAGATTCCTGCACCACTAGGGAAAGAGAGAGACAGATTGAGAGTATGGATTGACATGCCAATGCCCATGTTCAGCAAGGAAGCAATTATAGAAGCTAGACCTTCCACCTTCTGCACCCCATAATGATACTGGGTCCATATTCCAAAAGGCATAAAGAATAGGTAAGTTATCAAGGGAGGGGATTGGATACAGAATTTTAGGGGTGGGAATTCTGTGGATATGTACCTCTCTTATACTATAGTTTTATCAATATATCCATTTTATAAATAAAAATTAATTTTAAATATTAATACTTTATCATACTTTCCTGTACTTTTACAAACTACACTTATGTATTTACAATTTATGGATTTTGTTATACTATTGACATTCACCCTTAAATCCTTATCAGAAATACACAGATTATAGCATTATTTCAATTCCAATACAAACCTGAAATAGATATTAAGAAACATATAGCATTGTCATTGTAGGCAAATGACACTGATAGCTCACATTAGTTAGCATCTGTTTAACACAGACTACCAATATCACCAATTTCTTTATTGTTATATTACATTTACCTTCACTGTCAAGCTTAATTAAGAAATGAGTTAGGTGCATCTCCCAATCCAAACCAAATAATATTGCATCCGCCGATCACAACCTAACCAAAGCAACGATTGCCACCTCAACATGCTTCACCTCAGACTGTGTCCAGAGACTTCACGTGTGGAATGACAACCCTTAAACTTCATTAATCGGGTGAGACCTTTCCTTTTATAGTACACTCTAATTTCATCTCAGGTAGTTCACTTTCTAACAAAGTCCCATAATCTAGATATACACCAGTTTCTGTGAGAGAGAGCTTATGTTCACACGTATCCATAAACTACTGCAAAATATATACCTGAAAGCAGAAGTACACTAGAGTTTGCATTGAGTACCTCCCTAACACTTCCTCTCCACTATTCCAAGCTTGGGATCCATGATTGCTCAACAAATTGTTTGGCTTCATATGTTAACTCTCTTTTCAATCACCAGGTTCCAGATGCCACCAGGATGCTGGCTAGGCTTCCCTGGATTGAAGACCCCACCAATGTGTCCTGGAACTCAGCTTCCCCAGAGACACACCTTACTAGGGAAAGAGAGAGGCAGACTGGGAGTATGGACTGACCAGTCAACGCCCATGTTCAGCGGGGAAGCAATTACAGAAGCCAGACCTTCTACCTTCTGCAACCCTCAACGACCCTGGGTCCATGCTCCCAGAGGGCTAGAGAATGGGAAAGCTACCATGGGAGGGGGTGGGTTATGGGGATTGGGTGGTGGGAATTGTGTGGAGTTGTACCCCTTCTACCTTATGTTTTTGTTCACTAATCCTTTCTTAAATAAAAAATTAAAAAAAAAAAAAGAAATGAGTTAGGTACCAAATACGGGAAAGATGTACAAATATTGTTGATGGTAAACCCCATTGAATTGATGTGATCTGGGGCCCATATTCAGCTTAGGAGCCTATGTGACCTCTGCATCCCTGTAGATCTGAGCTCACATTTTGTGGTCATGAGTAGGAATGTTCCAAGCTGCCCCAATATCAACCCATCTCCCTCAAGTGTAGCATAGAGTATGTTGTGCAGCCTTCCTTTGGAGGATGGGATATTCTCTACTGTTGTTGATCCTCTCTTCCCTAATCCAGCTTTCTGGTCCTTTTTCCAGCCATGACATCATCTCCCCAGATAGTAACTTAGATCCACCTGCATATCAGATTTCAGGCTAAGGAAAAAAAAAAAAACTAGCACAGCCACAGGTCCTTTGGAATATAACTAAAATTTGCCTACTAGCTATCTACAAAACAGAGACACCCCCCCCCCAACTCTTCATCTGCACTATTCCAGCCTTTAGGTTTTTGGTTGTTCAACAGTTTGTTTGGCTTTATATGTTAACTCTCTTTTCAGCCACCTGGTTCCAGATCGTTTATGTCAACCAGAATTCCCTGGACAGCAACCCCACCAATGTGTCCTGGAGCTCTGATTCCCCAGAACCCTGCCCTACTAGAGAAAGAGAGAGGCAGGCTGGGAGTATGGATGGACCTGTCAACGCCCATGTTCAGTGGGGAAGCAATTACAGAAGCCAAAGCTTCTACCTTCTGCATCCCATAATGAGCTTGGGTCCAGACTCCCAGAGGGTTAAATAGGAAAGCTATCAAGGGAGGGGATGAGATACGGAGTTCTGGTGTTGGGAATTGTGTAGAGTTGTACCCCTACTATCCTATGTTTTTGTCAATGTTTCTTTTTTATAAATAAAAAATAAATTAAAAAAATAAATGACTTTGGTTGAAGGAAAATTTGCACTGGTGTTTTGTTTCAATGGTTAACTCATTCTTCTTTAAATACTAGGCTTTTATGAGTTAAATGAAAGTGTAATTATCAAGAACTTCCCTTCAATTAGCAATCAGAGAAGAATTACACATATTATTATATATGAGGAGCGTTATCTCTCATTGTTAGCTATGAACTCCAGTGGGAATTAACACACTCATTTAAATAGTAAGACATAGATTGAAATGTTTATATTTGGCTAGCTAGCTTTGAACTTGTGCTTTCTCCAGTGTAACTATATTAAGTACTAATAAAAGGAACCCAAACTTTGGTTTGAGGCTGCATTAATGGATTTTTCTCCTCTGTGGGGAATCTTCCTGCTTCAGGCCCCAAACTAAAGTTTAGGCTCCTTTCACTAATGCTCAGTACAGTGACATCAGAGGAAGCAGAAATGAAAAGCAAGTTAGCCAAGTAAAAACAATTCAAGGAGAATGTGTGTGTGACTCCTAAAGAGTATGTTATAATTCCCACCTCATATCCAGATTTGGCTGTACAGCCATTATGTCATCTTTCCCACATACTTATCATTACTGAGCTATCATGACCCTTTATTTAGTGAGGCATGATTATCATCAGAAGGTGTAGGTCAGACTTTTGCCTATTGAAACATTTTCTTTTCTTTTTGCCTCCAAGGTTGTTGCTGGGGCTTGGTGCCTGCACTATGAACCTACTGCTCCTGGAGGCCATTCTTACCCCTTCTTGTTGCCTTTGTTGTTTATTGCTGTTATTATTATTGTTGTCATTGTTGTTGTTGGATAGGACAGAGAGAAATCGAGAGAGGAGGGTATGACAGAGAGGAGGAAAGAAAGATACACATCTGCAGACCTGCTCCACCGCTTGTGAAGCGAACCCCTTGCAGGAGGGGAGCCGGGGGCTCCAACCAGGATCCTTACTCCAGTCCTTGCGCTTTGTGCCATGTGCGCTTCACCTACTGCGAAACATTTTCTTAAGACTCTCCTTTTTGTGATAATATGCACTTTCAGGACAAGAAAACTAGAGTAGAGTTTATATTTCATATGCACAATTCAGTACGCTTATAGCCATTCTCTATACATAGTTACAACTATTGTCTGTTCATTTATTTTTCCCACCACAGAGCACTGTTCTACTATCCCTGGAATTCCTTTAGTTCTCTTCATGGTGCTCCCATGTAGTGCTGGGGCCTGAAGCCTGAATCCCAGACTTTGTAAGTGAACTATCTCCTGGTTCCTCTCGTAAATATTTTTATTTAAAATGTAAAATATTTTAATTAAAAGAGTGATAGATTATATACTATACAGTATGTGGAATCAGATTCTAAAATGTCTGAGATTTTTACCATTCAAATAAATGAGAAAAATGTGATCATTTTAAGATGGTGTCAGGACCACATAGCTCAGCAGGTAGGACACTTGAGTTACTATGTACACAGCTCAGATTTTATTTTAATATTAATTTACAAAATTACAAAATAACAGGGATACAATTCCACCCTGTTCCCATCACCAGAGTCCTGTGTCCCAGTTCCCTTCATTGGAAACTGCAGTGTTGTTTTTTTTTCCCCCTATGGTCCTGCCTTCTCTCTCTCTCTCTTTTTTTTTTTTTTTTTTTACCAGAGCACTGATCAGCTCTGGAATACGGTAGTACAGAGGGGATTGAACCTGGGACTTCGAAGCCTCAGGCATGAGGCATGACAGTCTGTTTGCATAACCATTATGCTATCTACTCCTGCCCTTCTCTTCTTTTTTTCTTCTTTTTTTAAGTCACAACTACACCTACTGCTACTTCTGAATGTCCTTCCTTTTTTACTCTTCTCACTCTGAGTCCTATTGGAATTGGGTTTCAGAGACCGCTAGTCATCTCTCCCTAACATTCCCCCCAAAAAAGTTCTTTTGGGGGGCAAAAGGTAGGAGCTCTGGCTTCTTTAATTGCTTCTTTGCTGGGCCTGGGTGTTGGCAGGTCTATCCATACCCCCAGCCTATTTCTGTCTTTCCCTATTTGGATAGGGCTCTGGAGAAGTGAGATTCCATGACACACTAGTGAGGTCATCTACCCATGGTGTTCAGGATGAAATCATAGTAGATTCTGAAACTTGGTGTCTGACAGGCAATAAGTTATGAGTAAGGACAAAGTGTTTAATAAATAAGAAAAAGAAAGTAGGAACAGAGCAGGGGAGAGTAGGAATGTTAAGGTGGTAATAAGCTAGGAAGTCTATTTTTTTTATTTACTTAAGAAAGGATAAATTAACAAAACCATAGGGTAGGTTTTGTTAATTTACCCCACCACCCAATCTCCATATCCCACCCACTCCCCTGATAGCTTTCCCATTCTCTATCCCTCTGGGAGCATGGACCCAGGGTCATTGTGGGTTGCAGAAGGTGGAAGGTCTGGTTTCTGTAATTGCTTCCCCGCTGAACACGGGCATTGACTGGTCAGTCCATACTCCCAGTCTGCCTCTCTCTTTCCCTATTAGGGTGGGTCTCTGGGGAAGCGGAGCTCCAGGACACATTGGTGGGGTCTTCAGTCCAGGGAAGCCTGGCCAGCATCCTGATGATATCTGGAACCTGGTGACTGAAAAGAGAGTTAACATACAAAGCCAAACAAATTGCTGAGCAATCCTGGACCCATAGCTTGGAATAGTGGAGAGGAAGCGTTAGGGGGGAACTCACTGCTAGTGTACTCTAGTGTACTTCTGCTTTCAGGTATATATTTTGCAGTAGTTTATGGATACGTGTGAACATATGCTCTCTCTGTCACAGAAACTGGTGTATTTCTAGGTTTGGGGAAGGAAGTCTATTTTAAGTAAGTTTCTAGAGGCCCATAACTTCAGTAATTTTTTTCTTGGCAGCTCAGCTTTTTAAGGCCTAGTACCACAACGAAGTGTCACTGCACGAGGGGAAATACTGGTGCTGTATTCTCTATTTCTGAATGGAAAAGTGGGCAAGATCTATGAAAATACGCATGCATGAAACCCCAACTCAAAAAAAGAAAAGTAGGTGCATGTGTGCTTAGAGTCTGGCATCTTGCACTAAAAATATTTTTGGAATTTAAAAGATGAAGAGTGTGCTGCGTGGTACAGCAGCTGGTTAAACATACATGGCGTGAAGCACAAGGACTAGTATAAGGATCTCAGTTCCAGCCCCAGCTCCCCATCTGCAGGAGGGTCACTTCATAAGTGGTGAAGCAGGTCTTCAGATGTATATCTTTCTCTCCCCCTCTCTGTCTTCCCCTCCTCTCTCAATTTCTTTCTGTCCTATTCAAGAACAACAATAATAACCATAACAACAACAAAGACAACAAAAATGGGAAGAAATGGCTTCTAGGAGCAGTGGATTTATAGTGTAGGCACCGAGCCCCAGCAATAACCCTGAAGCCAAAAAAAAAAAAAAAAATGAAGAGGTATTTAGACAAGTTATACAGAATCCAAGTATCTGAGATATTTATAGTACAGATAAATAGGAAGATATAATTATTTGGAAATAGTGCCGGGATTGGAATTTTCTAAGATACAACGGCACAATGGGCAGCTTTTGTACTGAGACGCTTTCCCCTGTCTCCATGTCTCTATTAGTATGAAAAAGTGGCTCAGCAGTGGTTAAGTCACACATGTTTGAGGGACCAACCAGAGACATGTGCACACACGCATTTGTATGTCACCACATCAAAATATGCAAAAATAAAATAAAACAAGTCCTGTCTCACACATACAAAATAAAATCCAGACAGAAAATATAGACTTAAAAGTAAAATAATTCTGCAGGATGATCTAGGAGATCCAGTCTGTAACCAATCACATGGAAAGTCATTTTAAACTCATCTGAAAATTTAGAATCCACAGAAGAAGAAAGAGCATCTTATATTTAAAAATTTAAAAACCTGTGTCAGTCAGTACATTAATGATATAGCTGAATCTTAAATTAATATTATGAGAATGTAGATACTATCAATTAAAAGCAGCTATTCTAAATAATAAAAGTAAAAATAGAAAAATACCTGTATTTTTTTTTTCATTTCTCTAGGCAGCTACATGGAAAAAGAAATTAAAATACTTACATACAAATGGAAATATTCAGTTTCTTTATCCGGGAATATCAAAGTTCACATAACAATATGATAAACCCAAGATTGACAAATAAACACAACTAAAGTACTTAATTTAATCCCAAGTAGATAAAATTAGACTAAGTCTTCATTTAACCTATTCCCATCAGTTTTCTTAGTAACTGTCCATAGCAGGTAATAAAAAAATAATTATGGACTGGCAATATAGCTAACTTGGGGAGTACACAACTTTTCCATTAATATAATTCAGGTCTGAACCTGGTCCTGCAGCAATGTAGAATGTTAGATGCTGTGGTCTCTCTCTTCTCTCTCTCTCTCTGTCTCTATCTCTCTCTCTTTCTCTGTATGTGCGTGTGTGTTTGTGTGAAGAAGTCATCCCAGAGTAGTGCAGCCCCAGTGATGGCAAAGCAAACAAGTTTGCTATTTTAATTTCTGTTAGTAGCATCAAAATAGAACACACCCCGACTCCTTATTTCCAGCATCATTCATTTCTCTGGCACTCCTGAGATCCAAAATGCCAACTACATAACAAAAGTTGAGGGAAAAATAAAAGTATTTAAACAATATCTCACCAGTGCACTCTTAGTAAGAAATGTCACAATAACATTAGAAAATGTTTTCTACTCAAATTGATTTACTTCCTAACACCTTAGTTTGATTGTTCAAATGTGAACGGATTTGGAAATCAAATTTGCAAGTCTAAAATTAAGATGCCACAGTAAAGACATGCATCATGCATGATGATTTCAGTGTATCCTACTCTGATTTACAGTTGTCAAAATTAATATTACATGACATGATCCATTAATGCTTTGCTCAACACTGCATTATCTAAGACATGACAAATTCAATTAAAATTAGCTTTTGACTCATTTCAACCCTCTAATTTGTTTCTATTATCTCTTTTCTATACTTTTTTTTGCCAAGATAACTTGCAAACCTAATATGATTCTAATTATGCCATAACTTTAGTTTCAATTTTTCATAATTTCAAACACAATACTACTTTTCAAATTTTGCATCATTGACTATTTAATTCAGCTTACTTTTAAAAATTTACATTCTTTACTACACAGAAAATCTGATATTACTCTGAACTAACTCAGAGAATTTTGTCTTTAGGGATGATGTTAGGTAAGTGCAATTATCACTCAATTTTAAGCTTCTGTCTGCCATTGCAACTCTACTACTGTGGTTTTAGAACAGTTTATCTGCCAGATTTCTTCTTTTAATGTCTTATTACCTGAGCCATATGATAAAGAGAAACCAAAGCACCAGTCTGATACATGGAGCCCAGGACATAAATCAGGGAACTCTAGACAGGCAAGTCTTGCTCTGCAACAGCTAAGCCACCGCCTTATTTGTATGTCTGATATTTCTTGAATTAGATCTTCCCATTTGGAATCATTTTCTAGAATTAGAATCAGTAGAACAGTCAAGATCTGCTGATGATCCAACCCCTATATCTGAAGCACACACAGAACTCAGGGGAGTTGGCAGGTACCCAGCTGATGAGGACACCACTTCCTATTTTTAGACTACCTAAGAGAAGATATTCCAGAGGTTCGATCTACCTTTTCTTTTTTATTAACCTTCTTGAATATTCAAAATTCTTTGAATATTTATTAACCTTCTTTGAATATTCAAAATTGTTCCAGTCAATATTTCTTTCTAAGGGCATATCATTATAAACAGTTTTTTTTTTTGCTAAATTAAATAACATGCAATCATAAAGTAATGGTATTTATTTTAAAGATAGCATTCTGACTGAGTAGAGAATGTCTTCAAAGTAACATAGCACTTGTACATCTTAGAAAGGCTTTAGATACATCTACTTAATGATCAAAGATAAAGGCAGAATTGAATAAACTCCCACATAGGCTGAAGCTTACAGAAAAATTACCAATTTTTTCACATATTTGAACTTCACACCACACTGATATGCATTTATCTGAAGTATTTCTAGAATACTGAAATACATATATTAGAAGGAAGGATAATGATATATGAATTAAATGTTCTTGCTAAGGAAGAAAACAGAAGATAAACGTTCGAAACTGCCAAAACTGAGTTTTCTTATGCTGGTCTTTCCACTTCGAGCCACATGCACTTAACCCACTGTGCTACCGCCTGACTCCCAAAACTGAGTTTTCTAATAAGATGACCATATGCTGTCAATTTGACCTCAAAATCCTGACAACATGCTATGAATTATTAATTCAGGAATTCTCTACCCCATTATTGGATTATAAGCATGACTTAAAACCTGTTTGTTCAACTTCTAAATTTAAGATGAAAAATCAATAAAACCAATGCATATGCCACTCCTGTTCTTAAGATTTAAGTATTACTTTGATTACTAGAAAAATCTGCTCTGTCTTAATTTTTAACTCATCAGTTTTTTTATAAATTTATTTACCTGTTCCTTTCACTAAAGTCACATCTTTTTCCACTACTTTCTGCAAATATCCTATTATTATATATATATATATATATATATATATATATATATATATATATATATATATATGACTTGGAGTGCTCATTTTTCTACCAGAGCACAGTTAGGTCAATATTATTTTCTTTAACTTCATCACATTCTATAACCTAAGTAATTCTACTTGATAAAGATGAAACTTTATCCTGAGAACTTTTTTAAATAAGGTTTGACCTTTAATTAAGTAAATTTACCAATTATGAACTGTATATTTTATAACTCATAGAGAATATTAGGTCTTCATTTGGCCACAGTAATTTAAATTGTCTATCATTCTTTTTTTTTTTCCATTTTTCCCTCTCATGCAAAGAATGAAGATATCAACTACAGGAATAACATTTTTACATAGAACTGAAACTGCACAATATCACCTATATTTTTGTTCATCTAAATGTCTTATAAATGAAATGCAGGAGATTGAGAGATGGAACCTAGAGACTCATATGCATTACTCACTGACCTGTTTCTCAGAGCCAACTATCTTTTTCTCTATTTCTAGAATGAGAAAGAGATAGTGACAAACATAATGAGAAACAGACAGGAGAGTGGGGGAGAGAGAGAGAGTACACATCTCCATCATCAGTGAAGCTCTTCTTGCTGCTCCCATATAGTGTCAGGGATCTAGCCCAGAGTCTCACACATTCAGACTGTGATAACCATTGAACCATTCATTTTTCATCCCTCATCTACTTTTTCATCTTTATAGTATAAGAGCCTTGAGAGATTAAAACCTGCCAAAGAACTATATTTTTTATAAAAACTTGAAATTCTATGTGAATTAAAAACACATCAACATACCATCTTGTATGAAATTCAAATGCATTCAAATGAAGATAGAAAATAATTTCTGTGATGAATTCACCTTCTTCACCCCACCTTGGATGGAGCTTGAATGAATCATATTAAGTGACATCAGCCAAAAAGAAAAGGAAGAATATGGGATGATCTCACTCATATACAGAAATTGAAAAACAAGAACAGAAGGGAAAACAAAGCAGAACTTGGACTGGAGTTGGTGTATTGCAACAAAGTAAAAGACTTTGGGGTGGGGTGGGTGTGGGTGGGAGGGAGTTCAGGTTCTGGAAGACAGAGGAGGACCTTGTGGTGTTTGAATTGTTATTTGAAAAACTGAGAAATGTTACACATGTTCAAACTATTGTACTTTATTTCACTGTTGATTATAAACCATTAATTACCCAATAAAGAAATTTTAAAAAAGAAAATAATTTCTAGAAAATTAATAAGCTACTATGCTTGAATTAGAACATGTACCTATTTCAGTCTTTATTCTTATTCATCTAGACTACATGTATTCATATGCAAATGTGTGTTACTTTTTGTCAGTTTTTGATCTAGCTTGTAGTAATTAGTACTATTCCATAAACTTTAATGCTTTCTATTTTTTTAAAAATACATGAATATTTTTATTTATTTATTATTAGATAGAGACAGAGAGAAGGTGATAGGACAGGGAGAGTTAGAGGAGAGAGACAGTGTTAGGAAACTGTGCAGATGTGGTTGAACTTGGCAGGGCTCACAAAGCACCCTACTGATACTATGGCCTGTCCTTTTGTTATCTACATATCAGTTGGGTTGCATTGGATCGACCTTCTCGTGGTGCATCCCGTGAGTACCCATTCATTGGGGAAACTCACGATCCTTCCTAGGAGACTGAATCCACATGGATCCCAGTCATTTTCAAAGCCAGCAACAAGCAGCTCCTGACAGCTTTCAACCTGATGCTGTTGACTGGCTACGGAAGAAGGGCAAATGTTAGAAGAAAAAGTTTTCGGCTTTGTCTTACAAATGACTAAAGGTCTCCTTCCTAATTCCCCCCAGGGTATTTTTAATAATCCTACCAGTTAAAATCCTCCCTGCAGTTGCTAAGGAAGTTCCTACCTTTCCAGTCTCTTCCATTTTTCTCCGCCCCTCTCCTAACCATGTTTGGTATTGTCAAAGCCACTTCCCTTGCTGTCTTGTCTCTTCCATGTCCGACCTGGGGGAGGGCAGGCATGCAGACCAAGAGGCTCATGAGGCCATTGTGGTTGGAGCCACGTGCTACCACCAGACTCTGGGAAGCTTGGATGAATAAAGATTTGAATTGTCCTGCAGCCACAAACTTAGTCCCTGGGTCATCGCTCTTGCGTGCGACACTAGCCCGACACGACAGAGAGACACCTGCAGTCCTGCTTTACTGGTTGTGAAGCTTTCCCCCTGTAGGTGGGACCCAGGGGTTTGAACCCCAGTCCTTGTGCACTGTGAGTGCTTAACTAGGTGCACCACCACCTGGCCCCTTTAATGCTTTTTTATATGCAAAAACAAAGAAAAACTACTGTAGTCATCTGAACTATCAGTGATCATAACTGACATAGTCCCTATTAAAACACACACACACACTTTGTTCTACCACTCTACACAGTATATGACAGTATCCATATTCCATAATTTTTTTTTTCTTTTTTTGAGACAGAGAGGCAGAAAGAGAAAACCTGGGTCACACACATGGGGCAACACAGCACACTATCCAAGGGAGATATTTTTCAAAACTGCCATAAACTTTTTAGTATAATGACTTCTTATATTAAGCACAACGGTTATTTTGTTCATTTACAATTAAAGTTCATTCCTGGTAAATACTACCTAACAAATTATTTCCCATGATCAGATCCTTGGAAAATATAATACTAATTAACTCATATTTTTACCAGAGAATAAAATATCTGTCAAAAGAGCTTTTTTTTTTTTGGAAAAAAATCAGTTTATAATGAAGTGATACAAGAAAAAGAATAATCACAGCAAGATGAAAGTTTGAGTAGTGGCTTAAAATAGTGCCTGATACATGAACAATAATTTAAAAGGAAAATGAGTTACAAAACATGAAGTTACTAAATTATTATTAGACTTTAAACAGTGGGCATAATCATTTTTAATTAGGTTATACAAGTGGTACATGGATGAAGTCACAATTATTATCAAGGTCACTGCCTCAGTCAGTGGCACAAGCTGTTCAAGGAAATTTCTCAAGGAAATCTGCTCTCACATCAGCTCAAGAAAGAATAGTCAGGTAGGAGATAATAATAATGTTCTGAGGAAAAAAATGAGAAAATGGAAATGGACTTTACTTAAAGTTTCTGTGAAGAGAAAATTTGGCAGTGATATCTATAATGTACCATGGGTTACAGCCTAGATCTAGGTGCTTTCCTTTAGCTTTGAACAAGTTTATAATGCTACCTCAGAGCTTTCCTTTCTTTACTTATCCCATTATAAGATTATTATTTAAGCCAAGAATATTCCTAGGAATTCAGAGAGAAATTAGAGATTATGAAGTTACCCTATGCATGATGAGATGTGCATTAGAAAGTGGAAAGTGGACTAGATGGTCACAAGTTACATGTGGTTTTTATTGTAATTTGTAGCTAGTAGATAGTCATGTAATTTTAGCCTTATTTTATTCATTATTAATGGTGTGAACTAACTGACATTGTAACTAGCTTGATGGATTCCAAGATTTAATGAAACAGAAATAACAGGAAACATAAGTATAAATACTTATAAATATTAAGTTCAACAGTACTCAAAAAGTGTGGCATGATATTAAGAATATTACATGTTCTAAAATCTATAGAAAATATATTTTAACTATGCAATAGCAACTGTATCTAATTAATGTAATGAAACCAATATCTATAGTCTATAACTTGAGTAGGACTTATCTCTTTGGAACATTCCTTTACAAGTTTTGTTTCTTTTCTTTTTTTTAAATTTCTTTATTGGGGAATTAATGTTTTATATTTGACAGTAAATACAATAGTTTGTACATGCATAATACTTCCCAGATTTCCATATATTAGTACAACCCCCACTTGGTCCTCTGTCTTCTTTTTGGACCTGTATTATCCCCCCACCCCAGAATATTTTACTTTGATGCAATAAGGCAAAAGTTAAAAACAAGATCAGAAGAGAAAACACAAGTAAAACCTGAACTGGAATTGGCTAAGACTGAGATCATCCCAAATTCATCCTTCTGTTTCTGACTTATTTCACTTAACATGATTTTTCAGGGTCCATCCAAGATCTGCTGAAAACAGTGAAGTCAACATTTTTTTAGCTGAGTAGTATTCCATTGTATATATATACAACAACTTGCTAAACCACTCATCTGTTGTTGGACACCTAGGTTGCTTCCAGGTTTTGGTTATTAAAAATTGTGCTGATAAGAACATATGTGTACACAGATCTTTTTGCATGGGTGTGTTAAGTTCCTTAGGCTATATCCCCAGGAAAGGAATTGCAGGATCATAGGTTAGGTCCATTTCTAGCCTTCTGAGAGTTCTCCACAGAGGTTAGACCAATTTACATTGCCACCTGCAGGGCACAGTTGACTAAACAACCTCTCCAGCATTGCTGCTGTTACCTTTTCTGATGTATGACATTCTCACAGGAGTGAAGTGGTATCTCATTGTTGTCTTTATTTGCATTGCTCTGACAATCAAAAACTTGGAGCATTTTTTCATGTGTTTCTCGGCCTTTTGGATCTCTTCTGTGGTGAATATTCTGCCCATGTCCTCTCCCATTTTTGGATGGGGTTATTTCTTTTCTTGTTGTTGAGTTTGGCAGGCTATTTATATATTTTTATTATTAACCTCTTTCTGATGCACGACATGTAAAGATCTCCCATTCTGTGAGGGGTCTCTTGGTTTCGGTAGTGGTTTCTTTTGCTGTGCAGAAGCTTTTTAATTTGATGTAGTCCCATAGGTTTATGCTTGCCTTAGTCTTCTTTGTAATTAGATTCATTTCATTGAAGATGTCTTTAAAATTAATGAGCAAAAGATTTCTGCCTATATTTTCCTCTAAGTATCTGATATTTTTTGGTCTAACATTCAAGTCCTTGATCCACATGGAATTTACTTTAAAAAAAAAAAGATTTTACTTATTAATGAGATATATAGGAGGAAGAGAGAGAAAGAACCAGACATCACTCTGGTACATATGCTGCTGGTGGTTGAACTTGTCCTTATGCTTGAGAGTCCAATGCTTTATCCACTGTACCACCTCCCAGACCACCACATGGAATTTACTTTTGTATTTGGTGAAATATAGTGGTTCTGTTTCATTCTTCTGCAGGTTTCAACCCAATTTTTCCAACACCATTTGCTGAAGGATTCCCCTTTTCCCATTTCATACTTTGGGCACCTTTGTCAAAGATTAGATGTCTATAGGTGTGGGAGCTTATTTCTGGGCCCTCAGTTCTATTCCACTGGTTAGTGGGTCTATTCATGTTCCAGTACCAAGCAGTTTTGATTACAATGGCCCTATAATACAATTTGAGATCTTGGAGTGTGATGCCTCCAGTTCTGTTCTTTCTTCTCAAGATTGTTTTGGCAATACGAGGTCTTTTCTGTTCCAGATAAACATTTGTAGCATTTGTTCTACTCTCCTAAAAAATGTGGTTGGGATCTTGATGGGGATAGCATTACATTTGTATATGGCTCTGGGTAGTATATTCATTTTGATGATATTAATTCTTTGAACACATGAGCATGGAATATCTTTCCACTTCATTGTGTCTTTTTCAATTTCCTTCAGTAGTGACTCATAATTTTCAGTATGCAAGTCTTTCATTTCTTTGGATAGGTTTATAATAGATATTTTATTGCTTTTTTGTTGCTATAGTAAAAGGAATTGATTTCTGGACTTCATGTTCTTCTAACTTAGTGTTTGCATAGAGGAATGCCACTGATTTTGAATGTTAATTTTGTAGCCTGACACCTACTGTATTGCTTGATGAGTTCCAAAAGCTTCTTGCTGTATTCCTTAGAACCGACATTTACTTTCATTGATCTTTTGTACGGTTTTCTTATTCTCAATGTTATTTATTTCTGCCCTAACTTTAGTGATTTCTGTCCTTCTGGTTGCTTTAGGGTTCCTTTGTTCTTCTTCTAGGTCTTTAAGATGTGCAATCAGGCTGTTTTTTTGTGCTTTTTTTTTTATTCCTAGTGTGTGCTTGTATAGCTATGAACTTCCCTCTCAGTACTGCCTTAGTTGTGTCCCAAGTATTTTGATAGATTATGTCTTCATTTTCATTGAACTCTTGAAGCATTTTGATTTCTTTATTTCCCCTTTGACCCAGTAGTTGTTAAGTAGTGTACAGATGAACTTTCAAATTTGGGATAATTACAAATCTTTTGTAGATTCTTAAGGTTACTTTAATTCCACTATGGATTGAGAAGATGCTTGGGATGATTTCCATGCTCTTGAATTTGCTGTTGCTGTCTTTGTGACCTAACATATGGTCTATCCTTGAGAATGACCCATATAGACTTGAGCAGAGTGTGTATTCCAGTTTCTTGTGATGAATGACTCTGAAAAAGTCCAGTAGTTCCAGTTTATATATCTCCTCATTTAGCTCCCTTATGTCTTTATTAATTTTTCTGCCTGGATGATCTGTCAAGTTGAGAGAGTGGGTTGTTGAAGCCCCCTACTATGACTGTGTTGCTGTTAATATATTGTTGTAGCTCTTTCAGTAGATGTTTCATGTATTTAGATGGCTTCTCATAGGGTCCATAGATGTTAATAATTGTTAAGTCCTTTTGATTGATGGATCCTCTGAGTATTAAGTAGTGACCATCCCTATCTATTTAAAACACAACCCAACAATATGCTGTCTACAGGAAACCCACCTAACACAACAAACAAAAGACTCAAAGTTAAAGGATGGAAAACTATCATATAAGCCAATGGCCCACAAAAAAGGGTAAGTACAGCTATTCTCATATCTTACATGATAGACTTTAAAATAAATAAAATTTTAAAAGATAGGGATGGGGAGTTGGGTGATAGCATAGTGGGTTAAGTGCACATGGTGCAAAGCGCAAAGACTGGCGGAAGGATGATGGTTCAAGCCCCAGGCTCCCCACCTGCATTGGAGTCACTTCATAGGCAGTGAAGCAGGTCTGCAGGTGTCTGTCCCCCTTTCTGTCTTCCCCTCCTCTCTCCATTTCTCTCTGTCCTATCCAACAACAATGATGTCAATTATAACTATAATAATAAAACAACAAGGACAACAAAATAGAATAAATAATAAATATATATGGGTTGTATTTTCTGATCCATCATCCTACTCTGTGCCTTTTAATAGATGAATTCATGTCACTGACATTTATTGATATCAAATTTTGAATATATTTTAATGCCATTCTTGTAGAGATTTTTGGGATTGGTGGAATGAGAAGCTGCAAATGGCTTGAGCTCTGACCACATCTTCTGGAAAAGGTAGGACTTTTTGCCTTTAGTAGGCCATAAGGGGTCAATAAGGGGTCAATAAGGGGTCCAAGCGGTAACACCAAGGAGGTGACTATAACTCAATTTGGGGTAGAAAATAGAGTAAAAAGAAAGGGAAAAATGTTTTTCTTTTAAATTATTATTCCCGAAGCACATCCCCCTCTTTAACCAGTCCCTGGGGACCAGAGATCTGCTCCTAGGAGACTCCCCTGCTGAGCTTCTTTCTTTACCAAGATTCCTGTCCCACCAGGGGTGCCATTCATTCTAGTTATATTCCCTTCTGAGACCTTTGGCCTTTTTTCTTTCTAAGTAGCCAATCAGCTACCTCTGCTCAGGGGGCCTGAGGCAATCTGAAGCCATCCAAGCTGAAGACAGAACAGAGTTTTTTACTCTGTTCTATTTTATTATCAATACAAGATAAACACGTACCCATTTCCCCCTCTCCTTCAGGTTGACCAGAATTAACTCTTAGTGTATTTTCCATTGCTAGGGGACTGGGTGTCTTATTCACTGCTAAAATAACTTACTTCACTTTTCCTATAGCCCTGACCCATTCTCTCCCTCCCCCACCCCCACATAATTAAATAATAAAAAATAAATAAATGAGTCTTTCCTTTCACTGCTCTTTTATTACTGTTGTTTTTCTTATATTTTTATTTTTTTCTCTCTTTCTTTTTTCTTCTTTTTCTCATTCTTGTCATCCTTTCTTCCTTCTTCCTTCAGCTTTTTGAATTCACTGATACATCTTTGGGAATTATTTGGGGGAATAAATCTGACTCTCTCTGCGTGTATCTCTGCTCTACTTCCCTTTCTCCATTAGCTACCCCTAGAATATACAGTGGATAGTAGATTTGCATAAGTGTCTATTCCTGCTATTCTTGTCTAGTCCTGAGGTTTTTTTTTTTTTTTTTTCTTTCTTAACAATTAGTTGCCTCTGCTCAGGAGGCTTGAGGCAATCTGGGACAGGTTTTTTACCCTGCTCTATTTCATTACTAGTATTATATAAAAGTGTATATCTTCTCCCCCTCCTTTAGGTTGAACAGAATTAACTCTTAGGGTATCTTTCATTGCTAGGGGACTGGCATCTTATCCATTGTGAGAGGAACTTGTCTCATTACTCCTACCTCCTCTACAGACTCTCCCTGTCTCCCTCCTCCTAGCTAATTAATAAAATAAAATAAAATAAAATAATTAATCAATTAAAAAACTCTCCTTTCATTGCTCTTCTATTACAGCATTTTTCTTATCTTTTTTCTTTTCTCTCCCTTGTTTCTCTTTTTTTTTTATCTTGTCTTCCATTTCTTCCTTCCTTCTACTTGGTCTTTCTGAATTCACTGATATTCATTTGTGAATTATTTTGGGGAATAAACCCAAATCAGAGTGGACTCTCTATGTGTGTATCTCTGCTCTACTTCCCTTTCTTCTCTTGCTACCCCTAGAATATACAGTGGATAGTAGACTTGCATAATTGTCTATTCCTGCTATCGTTTCTTTCCTTTCTCTTTCTTCTTCACTTGACTTGGTTGCTATTTTTTCATGGACTAGAGGCATTGGGTAACTGGTAGTGATTAAACTGCTTCAATCCTTGCTACAGGAATATTGTAATTCCTGAGGTTCATGATTGCATTTGTCATAAAGGTATTTAGGACAGTGTTGCTTGTACTCAAAACACAACAACTGAGGAACAACAGAACATAAAAATAAGAAACACATAAATTAAACAAAATGGCTATATCAAAAACAAATAAAAATGCTACTCCAATGAATGAAGACAAGAGCCCAGAAAAAACTACAAATCAGCCAGAAGTAACCATAGATAAGTATGCAAGCAATAATGAATTTATTATTCACAGAAATGAAAACAACATTGGAGGAAAGGAATGGCAAAATTAGGGAAACCGCAGTTGAGAACCCCAAGGAAAATACTGATTATCTTGAGGAAATTAGAGAACTAAAAGCTGAAATAGCTGAACTGAGGAAAGAAGCTGAAGGAAGGGAAAGCAGACTAACAGAAGCAGAAAACAGAATTAGTCAGACAGAGGATGAGTTAGAGAAAATGAAGAGGGAGGTGAAAGAGCTCAAATAGAGATTGAGAGACACTGAAAACAACAACAGAGACATATGGGATGATCTCAAAAGGAGTAACATTCGTATAATTGGCCTGCCAGGGGAAGAAAGAGAGGAAGGTGAAGCAAACATTCTAGAGGAAATAATAGAAGAAAACTTCTTGCCAGACCTGAATAACAGAAAGGACATGAAGATTCAAAAGGCCCAGAGAGTGCCAAACAGAATCAACCCAGACCTGAAGACACCAAGACAAATCATAGTCACAATGAGAAGAAATAAGGATAAAGAAAGGATCCAAAAGGCTGCAAGAGAAAAACAAAAAGTCACATGCAGGGGAAAACCCATAAGACTATCAGCAGACTTCTCCACTAAAACTTTAAAAGCCAGAAGAGAATGGCAAGATATCTATCGAGCCCTGAATGAAAAAGGGTTTCAACCAAGGATAATATATCCTGGTAGACTTTCATTCAAACTAGATGGAGGGATCAAAACCTTCTTAGACAAACAACAGTTAAAGGAGGCAACCATCACCAAACCTGCCCAGAAAGAGGTTCTAAAAGGCCTCTTATAAACAAGATCATCACTATAATACTTGCAATATATCAGAGGAAACAAAAATTTGTTGAACAATTTCACTATAATACATTAAATCCATAATATCAATAAATGTCAATGGCTTAAACTCACCCATCAAAAGGCACAGAGTGGGTGGATGGATCAGAAAACATAGCTCAACCATATGCTGCTTGCAAGAATCCCATCTGTCACAACAAGATAAACACACTTAAAGTGAAAAGATGGAAAACTATCATACAGGCTAACGGATCACAAAAAATGGCAGGAACAGCCATTCTCATCTCAGACACAATAGATTTTAAATTCAATAAAGTAATAAAAGATAGGCAAGGACATTACATAATTATTAGAGGATCAATCAACAAAGAAAGCTTAACAATTATTAACATCTATGTACCCAATGAAGGACCATCTAAATACATCAAGCACCTACTGAGTTTCAAAAATACATCAATAGTAATACAATAATAGTGGGAGACTTTAATACCCCACTCTCACACTTAGATCAACAAAGCAGAGAATCAACAAAGATACAAGAGAATTAAATGAAGAGACTGACAGACTAGACCTCCTGGACATTCTCAGAGTCCTTCACCACAAAAAACTGGAATACACCTTCTTTTCAAATCCACATAACACATACTCAAGGATAGATGACATGTTAGGCCACAAAGACAGCATCAATAAATTCAAGAGAATTGAAATTATCCCAAGTATCTTCTCAGACCACAGTGGAGTCAAACTAACATTTAACTACAAATAGAAAATTATTAAAAGACACATAATTTGGAAACTAAACAACATACTGTTTATGTACCACTGGGTCAGAAAGTCACTCAAGCAGGAAATTCAAATGTTCCCTGAAACAAATGAAAATGAAGACACAACCTATCAAAATATTTGGGACACAGCTAAAGCAGAATTGAGAGGGAAACTTATGGCCATACAATCACATATTAAACAACAAGAAAAAGCTCAAATGAACGACCTTACTGCACACCTCAAGCACTTAGAGGAAGAGGGACAAAAGAACCCTAAAGTAACCAGAAGGAGAGAAATCACTAAAATTAGAGCAAAAATAAACAACATCGAAAATAAGAGAACCATACAAAAGATCAATGAAGCCAAATGTTGGTTCTTTGAAAGATTAAACAAAATTGACAAATCCCTAGCCAGACTCAACAAACAAGATAGAGAGAAGACTCAAATTAATAGAATTGTAAACGATGGAGGCGATATCACATCTGACACCACAGAAATCCAGAGAATCATGTGAAACTTCCATGAAGAACTATACGCCACAAAACTAGAGAAACCGGAAGAAATGGAACAATTCCTAGAAACATATGTCCTTCCAAAACTGAACCAAGAAGAAATACAAAACCTAAATGCACCAATCACAGAGGAAGGAATTGAAACCGTTATTAAGAATCTCCCCAACAACAAAAGTCCTGGACCAGATGGCTTCACAAACGAATTCTACAAAACTTTCAGAAAACAGTTAGTACCCATACTTCTAAAGCTTTTCCATAAGATCGAAGAAGCAGGAACACTCCCTTCACCTTCTATAAAGTCAACATCACCCGGATACCAAAAGCAGATAGGGACACAACAAAAAAGGAAAACTACAGACCAGTATCTCTGATGAACATAGATGCCAAAATATTAAACAAGATCTTGGCCAACCAGATACAGCAGCATATCAAAAAGATTGTTCATCATTACCAAGTGGGATTCATCCCAGGAATGCAAGGCTGGTTCAACAGCCACGAGTCAATCAATGTCATTCACCACATCAATAAAAACAAAGCCAAAAACCACATGATTATCTCAATAGATGCTGAGAAAGCCTTTGACAAAATCCAACACCCATTCATGCTCAAAACTCTATAAAAAATGGGAATAGATGGGAAATTCCTCAAGATAGTGGAATCTATATATAGCAAACCTACAGCCTATATCATACTCAATGGACAGAAGCTGAAAGCATTCTCCCTCCGATCGGGGACTAGACAGGGCTGTCCACTATCACCATTACTCTTCAACATAGTACTGGAAGTTCTTGCCATAGCAATCAGGCAAGAGAAAGAAATCAAAGTAATACAGATTGGAAGGGAAGAAGTCAAGCTCTCACTATTTGCAGATGATATGATAGTATACATAGAAAAACATAAAGAATCCTGCAGAAAATTACAGGAAGTTATTAGGCAATATAACAAGTTATCAGGCTATGAAATCAATGTACAAAAATCAGTGGCATTTCTTTATGCAAACACTAAATATGAATAAGAAGAAGACATCCAGAAATCACTCCCATTTACTATTTCAGCAAAATCAGTAAAATACCTAGGAATAAAGTTGACCAAAGAAGTGAAAGACTTGTATACTGAAAACTATGAGTCGCTACTCAAGGAAATAGAAACTGATACCAAGAAATGGAAAGATATCCCATGCTCATGGATTGGAAGAATAAATATCATCAAAATGAATATTCTCCCCAGAGCCACATACAAATTTAATGCAATACCCATCAAAGTTCCACCAAGCTTCTTTCTTCTTCTTCTAGCCAGTCGTTGCCCTTCTTCCGTAGCCAGTCAACAGCGTCAGGTTGAGCCTGATGTAAAGTTTCGAGACCTCCTTTGAATCTGGAGAGGTGGCAGTCATTTTCTATGTGGGTCATAGTCTCTATAGCCGCAGTGGCAGTTCGGGTCGTCTCTGGCTCCCCAGCGATGGAACATAACGGCGCACCGGCCATGGCCTGTTCGATAGCGATTGAGGAGGGCCCAATCATAACATGCTAGGTCAAAGCTGAGTTGACGCTTGCAGGGGTCTGTGATGAGGTGTTTGTTCTTTACCTCAGCTGACTGCCAACTCTGTTTCCAAGAGTCTGGAACAGAGAAGTTGAGTCTAGGCGTAGGGGACCAGATTGGGTGATGAGACGTCAAGTGTTGGACAGGGTGGGCGAAGATATCCGCGTATATTGGCAGGTCCGGTCGAGCATAGATGTGGGAAATGAACTTAGATGATGCCGCATCCCGACGAATATCTGGCGGGGTGATGTTACTAAGAACTGGCAGCCATGGAACCAGGGTGGAACGGATGGTTCCAGAAATTATCCTCATGGAGGAATATAATTTGGAATCGACCAAGTGGACATGGGGGCTACGGAACCATACTGGGGCACAGTATTCTGCAGTGGAATAGCATAATGCCAGAGATGATGATCGTAGTGTGGAAGTGCTCACACCGCATGAGGAGCTGGCCAGTCTTGCAATGATGTTATTCCTCGCACCCACCTTTGCTGCAGTTTTTATGAGATGTTCATGAAATGACAGGGTGCGATCAAGAGTAACGCCAAGATAGACTGGCTGGGCTTCATGCCAGATCTCGTATCGCCAAGCTGCACAGTAAGCTCACGTGAGGCCGAGGCATGGTGTAGATGGAAAACAGATGATACCGTTTTTGCAGTGCTAGGGATTAATCACCATTTTTTACAGTAATCAGATATCAGAGAGATGTCTTTTGTGAGTGTTTCCTCGAGGATGTCGAACTTTGATGCCTGAGTTGCACAGCAGATGTCGTCGGAGTAGATGAACTTCCTTGAAGAAGTTTCTGGGAGGTCATTGATGTTAATATTAAATAGCGTAGGAGCCAGAACAGAGCCCTGGGGGAGGCCACTTGAGACAAGTCTCCATCTGCTAGACTTGTCACCAGATGCACCCGGAATCTTCTGTTTTAGAGAAGAAACAATATAGTGTTGGCCACCCATGGAGGCAGGCATCTTGAGATCTTGACTAGGAGACCACAGTGCCATACCGTGTCATAGGCTGCTGTGAGATCAACAAAGACAGCACCCGTCTTTAAATTCTTTTGGAATCCATTTTCAATGTAAGTTGAGAGGGCCAGCTGCTTCTTCGCAGGTAGATCTTCCTGGGTGGAAACCAGCTTGGGTGGGTGATAAGAATTTCTCTGTAAGAGGAGAAATACATGACAGAAGCAGCCTCTCAAGGAGTTTGTAACACATGGAGAGGAGTGAAATTGGTCTATAGCTGGCGGCCAGTGTTGGGTCTTTCTTTGGTTTCAAAACTGCTATTATCTTCACACGACGCCAAATTTTGGGCATAGATTCAGATTCCAAGATGTGGGACAGGAATGAAGTGAGCCACTTCTTTGCCGTGGGGCCCAAGTTAAGAATGAGAATATTCTTTAAGAGAATAGAACAAACACTACAATCATTTATCTGGAACCTGAAAACACCTAGATGCCTAAACCATCTTGAGGAAAAGAAACAGAAATGGAGGCATCACCCTTCCAGACCTTAAACTATATTATAAAGTCATCATCATCAAAACAGCATGGTACTGGAAAAAAATAGGCACAGAGACCAGTGGGACAGAATTGAAAGCCCAGAAATAAATCCCCAAACCTATGGACATCTAATCTTTGATAAGGGGGCCCAAAGTATTAAATGCAAATAAAGACAACATTGAGATCCCACCTCACTCCTGTAAAAATGGCATACATCAAAAAGGACAGCAGCAACAAATGCTGGAGAGGCTGTGGGGACAGAGGAACCCTTTTGCATTGCTGGTGGGAATGTAAATTGGTCCAGCCTCTATGGAGAGCAGTCTGGAAAACTCTTACAAGGCTAGACATGGACCTTCCATATGATCTAGTAGTTCCTCTCCTAGGGTCATACCCCAAGGTCTCCTTAACACCCAACCAAAAAGAGGTGTGTACTCCTATGTTCATAGCATCACAATTCATAATAGCTAAAACCTGGAAGCAACCCAGGTGCCCAACACCAGATGAGTGGCTGTGAAAGCTGTGGTACACAATGGAATACTATACAGCTATCAAGAACAATGAACCCACCTTCTCTGACACATTTTGGACAGAGCTAGAAGGAATTATGTTAAGTGAGCTAAGTCAGAAAGATAAAGATGAGTATGGGAAGATTCCACTCATTAACAGAAGTTGAGAAAGAAGATCTGAAAGGGAAACGAAAAGCAGGATTTGACTAAATATGGAGTAGGGCACCAAAGTAAAAACCCTGTGGTGAGGGGTAGACATGCAGCTTCCTTGGCCAGTGGTGGGTGGGGGTGGGTGGGTGGGATGGGAAATAGTCTTTTGTTGGTGGGAATGGTGTTTATGTACACTCCTATTAAAGTATAGTCATATAAATCACTAGTTAATATGAGAGAGGGAAAATTAATTGTATGTCTCGAAGTTTTTAAAACACAGACTGAGTCTTTTTAATATATAGGCTGTGTATTTGACATGCAGACTCTCTCAAAAGCCTAGATTAAGTAGATCATAAGCAACCAATGGCACAGCTACATATAAGATACTGGGTACTGTACAGCAATCTCTAACAAAAGGACTTTTCAAAGTTAACCCAATTACCAAATAATGTGATGATAACATTAACTATCGATTGTCTTTTTGGACCCTAAGACAGCATGAACCTCACATCTACACTAGAGAGCCTATATTTCCCCCAGTCCTGGAACTTTAGGATAGGGCCCACTTTCCCTCATGCCTTTCCCAATCTGTATCAAATAATATCGCATCTGCGGATCGCTAATCAACACAACGATGGCCACCTCAACATGCTTCAGCTCAGACTGTGTCCAGAGACTTCAGGTGTGGAATGACAACTCTTCAGCTTCATCACTTGGGTGGACCTTTCCTTTCATAGTATTCTCTAATTCCGTCCCAGGTGGTTCACTTTCTAACAAAGTCCCCAAACCTAGATATAGACCAGGTTCTGTAAGAGAGAACATATGTTCACACTTATCCATAAACTAGTGCAAAATATATACCTGAAAGCTGAAGTACACTAGAGTTTGCAGTGAGTACCCCCCCAACACTTCCTTTCCACTATTCCAATGTTTGGGTCCATGATTGCTCAACAATTTGTTTGGCTTTGTATGTTAACCCTCTTTTCAGCCACCAGGTTCCAGATGCCATCAGGTTCCAGATGCCCTGGACTGAAAACTCCACCAATGGGGTTTTCCGCTTCCCAGAGTCCCACCCTACTAGGGAAAGAGAGAGGCAGACTGGCAGTATGGATCAACCAGTCAACGTCCATGTTCAGCGGGGAAGCAATTACAGAAGCCAGACCTTCCACCTTCTGCAACCCACAACGACCCATGCTCCCAGAGGGATAGAGAATGGGAAAGCTATCAGGGGAGGGGATGGGATATGGAGATTGTGCGGTGGGAATTGTTTGAGTTGTAACCCTCCGAACCTATGGTTTTGTTAATTTATCCTTTCTTAAATAAAAAATAAATTTAAAAAAGTTTTTATATATATTTATTCTATTTTGTTGTTTTATTATTGTAGTTATAATTGATGTCATTGTTGTTGGATAGGACAGAGAGAAATGGAGAGAGGAGAGGAAGACAGATAGCAGGAGAGAAAGACAGACACCTGCAGACCTGCTTCACCACCTGTGAAGCGACTCCACTTCTGGTGGGGAGCCTGGGGCTTGAACTGTGATCCTTCCGCCAGTCTTTGCGCTTTGCACCATGTACACTTAACCCACTGCACTATCACCCGACTCCCCATCCCTATCTTTTAAACTTTTATTTATTTTAAAGTCTATCATGTAAGATATGAGACTAGCTGTACCTACCCCTTTGTGTGGGCCATTGGCATGTATGATAATTTTCTATCCTTTCACTTTGAGTCTTTTGTCTTGTTTTGTTAGGTGGGTTTCCTGTAGACAGCATATTGTTGGGTTGTGTTTTCTGATCCATCATTCTACTCTGTGCCTTTTTAGGTGAATTCATGTCATTGACATTTACTGATATCAAATTTTGAGGATATTTTAATGCCATTCTTGTAGAGATTTAGAGTGTTATGATACATAGCATAGTTATGGTGGTCCTACTGCTTATAATAGACATTTCAGAACTTCTTTCGGGGCAGGTTTGGTGATAGTTGATTCTTTCAACTATTGTCTGTCTGAGAAGGTTTTTATGCCTCCATTTAATCTAAGTGACAGTCTAGTAGGATACAATAGTCTTGGTTAAAAGCCTTTCTCATTGAGCACACAACAGATATCTTGCTATTCTCTTCTGGCTGGTAGTATTTGTGTGTAGAAGTCTGCTGCTAACCTTATGGGTTTTCCTCTGTAGGTGACTCTGTTTTTCTGTTGCAGCCTTCAGGATCCTTTCGTGTCATATGCTTTACATTGGTTTGTTCTAGCCCTCCCCCGCCAAGAGAATTAGATCAGTCCAGTTAATTTCGCGGGCCCGCTTGGCCCCGCCCCAAAGAACCCCGAGAGAGGGTTCCTGAGTTCGAGAGTGCCAGAGTTTTAGAGAGTTCTTGAGTTCCAGAGTAAGAGAGAGTGCTTGTGCCGTGCAAAGAGACAGCAGAGTTCTGTTTGGTGATTAGTTTGTTTTAGTTTATAAATCGTTGTTCCTGAATAAAGAAATACAGCTTCCCTGCCCAGCCGTTGTCTCCGCGTCTCTGTTCACCACCACGAAGCTAGACCCACCCGGCAAGAGCCTTACGAATTTTAACAACAAATGGTGCCCACGTGGACCTGACCTGCGCATCTCTCAGATAAGTAAAGACAATTTGGCTACCTATGCACTATGGCCTTCTCTTCTGCTTGTGAAGAGATCTCCAAAGGCCTCTGCTCTTTCTTCACGAGACAGTTTTGCTGTCTGGAACATTTATCTCTGGACCACTCTGTGGTTTCCACTCGCTCGGGCGAACTCAGAACAGCCAGTGGGAAGAGCCAGCGGGCGGGAGGCGAGGCGCGGAGCTGCTGTTTCCACCTGGTTAAACAGCCAGCCAGCCGGCTGCGCCCAGACAACCCCGCGCACCACGCCCACAGCCCTGCAGCCCCGCAGCCCACAGGAGGCCGACTCCAGCACACAAGAGCCCCTGGAGCCTGAGGCCAACACGCAAGAGCCCGAGGCCAGCCCACAGGAGCCGGCTCTCCACCGCGTGGCTCAGGGCACTAGACGCGTGATCCCTCCACGCTGCTCGGCCACTGCGAACAGTGCAGCAGACATGGCAGGGCCATGGGGCAGGGCCGCAGTGGCCTATCATGGCCGCCACCCCTGGGCACCTAGGCCCACGCCTTCTGCAAAGCTGGTCTGCCTGCCCTCTTTCTATAAATTCTGGAACGATCCCGAACCTCCCGGACCCCCGGGCTCCCTGCCTGTTGGGTAGTAATGCCACCTCCCCCTGGCTTCTGCTTAACCATATGCCTATATAGGGATTTACTGATCCAAAGCTTTGGTCTATTTACATAAATCACTTTTACATAAAGCACTCCAGGGCATTGGTGGTTCAGTGATAGGATTCTCGCCTGTTCCGCCCCCTCCTTGTCACACTATGATTTTCACCAGTCACTTTTCTCTCCACCCTCTCTATATCACATCCTGTTTCCACCCTACTTGGAGAGTATAAAAACAGCTGCTCTTCTGATTAAAGACACCTGGAAATTGCTTTCCGGCTCCAAGAGTCCCAGAGTGTATCTCCTGCGGAAGTTAGTGCAGCACGAGTTCCTGATCCCTCTCCCACACAGCAGCCTAGATCGGCTCCAGTTGAGTTCTCTCCAAGCCAGAGAGCACTAGCTCGGGAAGAAGTACCCTCAGGCTATCCCGGCATCTGGCGCCCGGAACAGGGACCCGTAAGCAGCAGATTTACAAGAAGACATCTTAGATAAGTACACACCTTTTGGGTATCTGCAATATTGTGTTAAGGCACTGTGATCTTTTTTCTTTTTTTTTTCTTATTGTTTTCCTGAGATCTCTCCACCATGGAAAATCTTTTCCAAATTCTGCATTCTTTTTCCAGTATACAATTTTTATATATCTGGGACATTTTTCTCGGGGCTTCACCTTATATCCTGTTGATCATCATAGCAGCTTTTAAGGGATATATAGGGCAACCTCTCAAAAGGCTTAAGTACCTAGAGGCTGAGGTCCAAGAGATAAAGGAAGTAATCATAGAACTTAACCAGCACCTTAAAAACAAGAAGAAGCAAAGGCCTGTCGTGATCTTGACCTACCCTAATTCTTCTGCATCTTGCCCTGAGGCCCCTATTTTGGCATCTTGACCTGAGGCCCCTATTTTGGCAGACACGTGTCCGAATTCTCCTTTGGACTCCACAGCCACTTCTTCGGCCACCCCCATTTTGGCAGACACGTGTCCAGAACCTCCTGCTGCCTCCACGGCTGCTTCTTCGCCCACCCCTGTTTTGATAGACACATGTCCGAATTCTCCTGTAGCCTCCAAAACCACTTCTTCGGCCACTTGTCCAGAAGCTTCCACTTCGGTGACTCCTCCTACCGCTACACATTTATCAGAGCAAGTCCACACATTTCGGGTCAATGTTGCCCCCAATAGACAAAAACCTCAGGCCTGGTATCCATATTCCACCACAGACCTGAAGGAACTACGCCAGGCTATCAAAGATGACGGTATTCATGCTCCATGGACCAGGTCCATTTTACAAGGCATGCTTCAGAACCTTAATAACCCCCAAGATTGGAGAGGTGTGACTCGTGCTACGCTCCCAGGCCCCCTCTTCCTGCAATGGGAGGCATTCTTTCGCGACGAATGTTTACAACAATGGCGGAAAAATATTCAAAATCAGCCAGAGGGTAATTTTGATGCATTGTTTGGAACAGGCCAATTAGAAACAGGGATTCAACAGGCAGAAGCCAAGTTTCCACTGGAGTATTTTGATCAAGTATGCCTGTGTGCATTAAAAGCATGCTCCCATGGGAGCAGCCTCAGCCCCCATTCTCTCCCTGCAACAAGAACCTGATGAATCCCTCGCTAAATTCATTGCCAGGGTCCAGTCGAGTTTGGAAAGGAAGATTTATAATCCTGAC
Organism: Erinaceus europaeus; assembly: GCF_950295315.1. Classification (NCBI taxonomy): domain Eukaryota; kingdom Metazoa; phylum Chordata; class Mammalia; order Eulipotyphla; family Erinaceidae; genus Erinaceus; species Erinaceus europaeus. The sequence continues at coordinate 43,186,376 of NC_080169.1, read as the reverse complement.
GCTCGTTTTCTCCTCCTGCGATCCATAGTCTGGGATGGAATGCTTCCACATTTTCGACAGGCCTGTATCACTCTTAAAAACGAACACCCAGATACTTGGATTCTAGCTACACAGGATCTCAGATCAAGCTCTTTTCAAGGACCTATGTTACAGGCCTATGCAGCTACCTTACATAAGCAAAAAGGGGCTTGCTTTCAGTGCGGTCGCCAAGGGCATTGGCATAACCAATGTCCAGAAAATAGACTGCAACCCCGCCTCCAGTCAGGGCGACCCCACCTCCAGTCAGGGCAACCCCGCCTCCAGGCAGGGAATCAGACCACGAATGCCTTGTCCCAGATGCCAGAAAGGATTTCACTGGAGGAGAGATTGTTGGTCAAGGTTCCATAGGAACAGCACGCCTCTGCCAAATGTAAACAGGGATTTAAACTAGGTGTGGGGCTTCCCTTAGCCCCGACCCCAAGAGGGAAGGAAGCAGGTCGCCCGCTTGGTGCTGTGCCATTCTTCCATAAACAGAACCCCAGCTTGGGACCCAATCCATCGCTACACCCACCACGCTAAGTAACAATAACAGAGGGTGAGCAGAAGGAGGAACCCGCGGTATGTGGGAACTTCCAGCATAGAAATAACCAGCTAGAGCAAGAGAACAGCTCGAATTCGGAGCCTGAGATTTTATGGACCACCCCTGTTTTAGAAAGGGGTCACCCAACTATGACAGTAAAGATTGGTAATATTCCTTTTAAGTGTTTGATTGACACGGGAGCAGATAAGACAATATTAAGACAAGCAGAGGTTCCCCAGAGTTGGGAACTCCTCCCAGGACCACACTTAAATGGTGTTGGAGGATTGACTCAGGCATTCCGCACACTAGATTCCCTTGTGTGGGAAGATCCAGAAGGGACTACCGGACGCTTTCAGCCTTTAATAGCTGATATAAGCACCAATTTATTGGGAAGAGACTTGCTGGAATCTTTAGATGTAGTGATATCCTCAGACACCTCTGCAGGACACCACACTCACTCCTGTGAGAGTGCTAGACCCAACCAGCACCCCCAATACTAACTGCCACTGTTCGTAACAGAACTCCCCGCTTAGATTGGCTTTCTAATGAGCCTGTCTGGGTGGAACAGTGGCCTTTGCCTAGGGAGAAGCTAGAAATTTTAAAAGAACTTGTCCAAGATCAGTTATCTTTGGGACACATTCGCCATTCTTGGAGCCCATGGAATACTCCAGTCTTTGTGAATAAAAAGCGCTCAGGAAAATGGCTCCTCCTCCAAGATCTTTGTGCAGTTAATAAAACCATGCAGGTTTGGGGCTCCCCCCAAAGGGGTTTGCCTCTTGCTTCCGCAATTCCCACAGGAATTCCAATCATAGTTCGTGATATACAGGATTGTTTTTTCTCTATTCCCTTAAACCCACAAGATTGTAAACATTTTGCTTTCTCTGTTCCTTCTATTAATAATGCCAGCCCTGCCGATAGATTTGAATGGGTGGTACTGCCCCAGGGCATGGCTAATAGTCCTACTATTTGTCAAGAGGTTGTTAAATCTGCCCTTTTTCCATATATTCTTAAGGGCCTTAAGGTTTTTTCATTATATGGATGACGTGTTAATATGGGGAGAATTAGATACAGATCTCTCTGCCCTACGTGATTTTCTAATCCCTGCCTTAAAGAGAAGTGGAATTAATGTAGCTCCTGAGAAGATACAGCTAATCCCTCCAATATCTTTCTTAGGCTCAGAGATTTCCCTAACGCAGATTCATCCTTTAAAACCTTGTGTTACTTTTCCTTCTAATCTCACTCTTGCTTCTTTACAAAGTTTTCTTGGAAATTTGAATTGGCTTAGGCAGTATCTTTATCTGCCTACGAGCTGCCTGCAACCACTGTTCGATCTGTTAAAAGGAAACAAACAGCCCTCCTCAAAGCGTATGTTAACCCCTGAAGCATCCTTGGCTCTGGAAAAAGTTAACCAGGCTCTCCAGGACATGCACCTCGTTCGGTTCTCCCCCTCCTCTCCGGTAAATCTTCTAATCTTTAACTCCACCCCCACGGTAGTGGAGGCATTGTGGCAGAAACATGGCGTTCTCGAATGGCTTCATACGCCAGTAGGTGGAGCGCCAAGACTCCTTACCGAGATTGATGCCTTAGCATTTATGGTTCGCCAAGGAAGAAACAGATCGGTTCAGGTCTTAGGAAGGGAATCAGATTCAATCATTCTTCCCTTTTCTCTCACTGATACAGAATGGCTCATATGCCACCATTCTCGTTTTGCCATAAGTTTAATGGGTTTTCCAGGACAATTAGATAATCATTTTCCCTCTAATAATTTGATAGCTTCTTTACCTCTGTTGCCTCTACAAGTACCTAAACTTTTCTCTCGAGATCCCATCCCCTCTGCTCCTACAGTGTTCACTGATGGTGGAAAAAAGGGAGCTGCTGCCCTTATATATTATCCAGACCAGCAATACCCCAAACCTCTCTTTACTGAACTTCCTGATAATTTCCCTCAGTACAAAGAACTTTATGCTGTTTTCCTTGCATTAAAAGCTGTACCAGAATCCTTCAACCTTTTTTCTGACAGTGTGTATACTGTTAACTTACTTCCATGGCTTGCTCGATCTTATGTAAGATTGATGACAACCCACTTTGTCCTCTTTTAATTCAAATTGCCTCTATGCTCTGTTCTCGAACCCATCCACTGTATGTTCAGCACCTACGTTCCCACAGCCCTCTTCCTGGTCCCCTGTCCAAATGCTGCAGCTGACCGCCTTGCCTCCACAGTAATTCTCCTAGCCTCTGTCTCTAATCCTGCTGACATTCATTCCCTAACCCATGTTAATCTTAAAGGTCTTCGAGCTCGATTTCCTGATATTCCTCTGCCACAGTTAAAATGTATTCTTGCTACATGTTCCTCCTGTGCAGGTCTAATCAAAACACCTGCTATTCAGACTCTGGGGGTTAATCCTCAAGGTTTAAAAGCCAACGCTCTTTGGCAAATTGATGTTACCCACATACCTAACTTTGGCAATCAAAAATATGTGTTCATCTCAATTGATACCTTCTCTAAGTTTATGTGGGCTACAGCTCAGACTGGAGAAAACTCAAAAAAGCTTATAAGCCATATGCTCTCCTGTTTTGTTGTAATGGGCTTACCTCTTCAAATTAAAACGGATAATGGACCTGCTTTTACCAGCAAACAATTTAAAGATTTTTGTTCCCTCTGGAACATTACTCATACTACAGACATTCCTTATAATCCACAGGGACAAGGCATTGTTGAGAGGGCCCATCAAACTCTTAAGGCTCAATTAAATAAAGAAAAAGGGGAAATGTACCCCCCTAATATCCAGCTGGCAAAAGCCTTAACTACATTAAATCTCTTTAATATTTACAAAAACTCAGACCAACCTCCTATAATTCTTCATTGGCAAACACCACCCACCCTCCCAGCTATTAAAGTCATATTGAAAGACCCACTTGATAAAATTTGGAAAGGACCTGACCCCCTGTTGACTATGGGGAGGGGTTTCGCATGTATTTTTCCACAAAATTACTCCAAGCCTGTTTGGGTTCCTGCCCGCCATGTTCGGCAATACCCACATGATGGCGCTGATATCCCTGAAGAACAAGAAACACTGCAAGAAGACTGGCTGCAAGAGGACTGGCTACAGGATGCAACCCAGGATCCATAATACAGCATGGCAGAATAAAAAAAAAATCTGATTCACAGAACTCTTCCCCCCCCCGAATGAATGTCTTATGCTATGACTGGCCAGTTGTGTTTTGTGAGTGAGTGAGTGAAAAAAAAAATTGAGTGAGTTGAGTGACCAAAATTTTTGTATGACCCATTGTGCTCAGAGTACTCTGAAAGTTAACTGACTTTATATAAAACGGCTGGACGCAGCCATGGTTTCTGGAGACGTCCAGAAACAGTCCAAAAATTGTTCATTCCCCCTTTTGATTTCTTTTTTAAGTCCTGATCAATATGAAATGTTTAGTCTTAAACTGTGTGAGTAAAGATGGTTCAACTATGACAGTAGATCTAAATTCACATTTGAAATAATATATCTTATTTACAAGTTTTTCTCCTCCTGTGGGTTATAAACTATATGTTTAATATGCGTGTTTCAAGTTTGGTAAACATTAACTTAACAGTTAAATTGTAACTTCGAAGCTACATTTTTACGAGAAGAGGTAAAATCAATTCATTTAAGTAACTGATTGTTTAAGGTAAAACTCTAAATATTCAATGTGACAATTCATCATCTCCTAAGTTAAAATACAAATTCTCTATACAGGACATTTTTGGAGGGCCCCCAAAAATGTCCTGTAAGCTATCTTGTGGAAATTAATCCACAACAAATTTGGCATCAATCCGATATTGTAAATGTACCAAAAAAAAAATTGTCACTAAAATGTTTAACTCTAGTAACCTGAGTTTGCTTAAAAACCCAATGTAAAAATAGTTAAGAATCAATATATGTGACTTAAATTCGGTATGAAAACTTTGCTATATAAAGACTGCTACATGAGGTCACATAAGATGACCTTAACACGAAATTATAAAGATACCTAAACCAATTATAATCATTGAGTTATCAATTGTAGTAAACTTCTAATTTGTTACAAAGTTTTTTCATAAGTAATTGACTTCAGGTATGACAAGCCTTCGCATAAAGAAGCATCTGCTCATATAGAATCCCCAGAAATCCATCTTGGACCCCTGACCTCTGACATCACCCACAATTACAGCCATCCCCCGAAACCCATGATGTGACCTGACACGATCTGGAGAACCTGATTCACAGACTCCAAAGGACAAGACTTTCCTACAGCCTTTCTCTCAACCATCGGTGTCTGCTCTTCCTGCTTCTGTTTCGCCCACCATGTTTTGGCGGTTCCAGGTCACTCTCTACAGAGAAGAAAAGTTCCAGTGGCCATCCTCCTCCATCAAGATAGACGTGTGGCATTTATTTCCTGGCCTTTGACATTGGACTGATGCTTCTATAGAACTTGCTGGACACTCCTTTTATACTGCTGGACTTCTTGAAGAATGACTGTAGCAGTTCATAGAACTTACTGCCAGCTGACTCGGGATTTTGCAATGCCAGATCACCCCTCTAGCCCCTCAGCTTATCAGGCCCCCACTCCTCCACCCATCAGGCTCACTCTGTCTCTTGATACTCTTACTTATCCCTCCCTGTCTTGTGCTAGTTCTTTTTGAAGACACTTACACACTATCATTCTGCTTTCTTCCCAACAGGTTTCCGTTCACCCCTACACTGCTAGTCCCCTGACAGAGATGAAGCCTTTTACAGACATTGACCCAGTTATATATGGCCATTAAGTAAGAGGAAGATGTTGGGGAATTGTGAGGATATGGTTGAGCTTGGAAGGGCTTGAGCCTGAGGGGTGTGTCAATCCTGTTAGTCTCTCTCTCCACGGAGAGGTTGAGCAAGGAGGGACAGTAGAACCCCAAAAAAGGTGTGCCTCTTATCAGTCTCCCTGCCTCACAAAGTGCCCCGCACTCCTGATACTATGGCAAATAGTTAAAAAGAAAGGGGGAGATGTTGGGTAGTAATGCCACCTCCCCCTGGCTTCTGCTTAACCATATGCCTATATAGGGATTTACTGATCCAAAGCTTTGGTCTATTTACATAAATCACTTTTACATAAAGCACTCCAGGGCATTGGTGGTTCAGTGATAGGATTCTCGCCTGTTCCGCCCCCTCCTTGTCACACTATGATTTTCACCAGTCACTTTTCTCTCCACCCTCTCTATATCACATCCTGTTTCCACCCTACTTGGAGAGTATAAAAACAGCTGCTCTTCTGATTAAAGACACCTGGAAATTGCTTTCCAGCTCCGAGAGTTCCAGAGTGTATCTCCTGCGGAAGTTAGTGCGGCACGAGTTCCTGATCCCTCTCCCACGCAGCAGCCTAGATTGGCTCCAGTTGAGTTCTCTCCAAGCCAGAGAGCACTAGCTTGGGAAGAAGTACCCTCAGGCTATCCCAGCACCTGCCGAAACTGGGCACACAAGATCTCCAGCCCCTGGTCCGGTCTGAAGGCAGACAAGCTGGAGTACACAGAGATTCGTGTAGAGATCACAACCTGCAATTCCTAAAAGTGAAGCTGCGTGGGAAGCCACCTCCAGATGGTGAACCCCCCCCCAACAACTAAGACAGTATAGATTTAAATTTGTGTTTAAAATGACATGTCTTCGTAACAAAGGTTTCTCTCCTTGTGTATTAATGAGCATGTTTATGTGTATGTTTAAAGTTTGGTAAACAGTAACTTTAAGGCTAAACTCTTATTAGACAAAGTTAAATGAAAAAGGTTTTCAACGTAATTCTCATAAAGATAAAATTAACTTACATTTAAAGTCTAAGGTAAAAATTAGTTAACAATCAATATATTTTAACTAAGTTGGTCTAAACAAAAGGTTAAATAGACTTGTTGATATGCAAAACTCTCCATTACCTTCTCTATTAGAAATGGTAGATTGCACAATGGCTATGCTAATTATTCTCATGCCTGAGGTTTCCTCTCCAGCCCACACCTAGGGTGTGTCTCCATCTTGAATGGGTGTAACAAAAGGTTAAAAGATGTTGTTGATATGTAAAAGTCTCAAATTCCTTCTCTATTAAAACGTTGGATTGTGCAGTAGATATGCTAATAACAAGTTTTGTTTCATAGTAAGTTGCAGCCAGCTGCCTTTGGGACTCTAGGCCGTTCCCCGCCCCCATGCAAATGCCCGTTGAGGCAAGTAGCCCCCCAGAGGCAAGAAATGTTTTTTTTTTTAAGCTGATAAAGTTTAGCCTACAGAGGCAGATATGGCCCCCTCAGGCCTTCCCTTAGCAGCACACTGGTTCTTGTCGCTTGCATGTTTCTCCATGTTTGTGCCAGTTTCTTTTTATAAAAATGCCTGTATGATATATGTTTCTGTTCACCCCACATCCTTGATACTATAGTCATTTAGTTAAAAAGAAAAGGGGGAATTGTCATATGCTTTACATTGGTTTGTTCTAGCCCTCCCCCGCCAAGAGAATTAGATCAGTACAGTTAATTTCCCGGGCCCGCTTGGCCCCGCCCCAAAGAACCCCGAGAGAGGGTTCCTGAGTTCGAGAGTGCCAGAGTTTTAGAGTGTTCTTGAGTTCCAGAGTAAGAGAGAGTGCTTGTGCCATGCAAAGAGACAGCAGAGTTCTGTTTGGTGATTAGTTTGTCTTAGTTTATAAATCGTTGTTCCTGAATAAAGAAATACAGCTTCCCTGCCCAGCCATTGTCTCCGCGTCTCTGTTACCCATTGTGAAGCTACCCGCCCAGCAAGAGCCCGCCAAATTTTAACAACACTTTCTTTATCCTTATTCCTTTCCATTCTAAATATTATGTGTCTTGGAGTCTTTAAGACTGGGTTAATTCTGTTTGGGTCCCTCTGGACTTCTTGAACCTTTATATCTTTTGTGTTGTCTAGACTACAAAAGTTCTCAACCATTATGTCCTGAAGAACGCTTTCTTCCCTCCCTCTCTTTCTTCCTCTGCTAAGCCAATAATGCATATATTATTTCTTTTGAAGTCATCCAATAGGTCTCTGTTGTTGTTTTCTGTATCTTTTAATCTCTTTTTGAGATCTCTTACTTCTTTTTTAGTTGTCTCTAATTTGTCCTCAATCTTGCTAATTCTGTCTTCAGCCTCATTGATTCTATTCTCTCTCCCCTCTACTGTTTTCTGAAATTCATCTATTTTGTTACCCTGTTCTGATACTGTTTTGGCTTGTTCAGCTAGTTGTGTTCTTAGCTCAGCTATTTCAGCTTTCAGCTCTCTAATAACCTTGAGATAATTAGTATTTTCTTCTAGAGTCTCATTTGTTGTTTCTGCCTTTCTGATGACAATTCTTTCAGACTCTTTATTCACTCCTTTGATTATTTCCTTAACTAGTGTTTGGATGTTGATCTCATAATTTTTTGCTTCAATCTTTGGGTGGCTTTTAGCTTAACACTTGTCCTGGTTCATTTCTTTAATATTTCTTCTTGTTGGTTTAACCATTTTGTATAGTATGTTATGAGGTTCCTTTCTAAATACTTTTCAAATTACTGATCACTCTTGCCTGGATTGACTTGTGTCTAAGTAAGGTAATTAAAGAGTTTACAGTTATGGAAACTGACAGTTGTGTCAATATTATTTTAATCCCTGAGTTTTAGCACAGTGGCTTGAAAGCCTCTTTTTTTCTTTTACCTCCCTGTAGGCTATGGGAGCCTTAGGGCTTTTAAACTATAAGTAGGCTTCTTAGCCTAATCACTGACACCTGTGACACCTGACCAAGCGATAAAGCAGGGTAGCACAGAGATAATCCAGTGGTTATGGAAAGAGACTCTCACAGTGCTACTGCCAGGCCGCTGAGGTATAGATCTTCTCCTGAGTTTCCTAGTTAGTTCTCTGTCCCCTGGTGTCAGCACAGGGTCTTCCCCTCCTCCCCCACTGCTCCAGATTATGTGGGCAGTAGCAATGGAGAATCACAGCTGCATTCGGTCAGTCTTAGGGGAGTCCTCTCCTCCCTTCAGCCTTCTTCTTCTTGTTGAAACAGACTGGAGGTGGTGTCTCAACTGGTAAACTACTGGACTGTTACCAGCCACTTAAGCTGTCCCTAGGCTCCTCTGTGTCCAAGAGTCACAGGTGTTTACACTCACCGGTGATTTGATGGGTTCCTAAAGTTGTTCTAGTCCTGTCTTATTGCAGTCCCAGGTGGTCTCATTTGGTTTTCCTAGTTGGCCCTGGAGAGGAGAGGAGAGAAACACAGCTCCTGCTGCTCCATAGCCTTGGCTCCAGAAGTCAGTTTTGTTTATTTTCATGATAACCCAGATAAGATTACACTTTCAAATTGGTCTAAAAATTTTTATTCACTGAAAGTTCCAGTTTATAAAATTGAAAAAACTAAATGTTTAAACTCTAGCATTATGGAGAATTAATATGTGCTAGGAATTATCTTATTTGAAGGAAATAAAAGGTTTTTTTATTAATCATATATCACAAAACAAACAAACCACACAACAAACAAAAATCCTTGGCCTCCAAAATCTAATTTTTCAGTTGAATGTTTCCAGCAGGGAACTTGTAAGAAATTATGAGCATGTAGTAGGCAAGTCAACATTTCAGATTTTACAGAAAGTTTTTTTTTAATCTAAAAGTCTGCTACTTATACATGAGAAATAGTAATTTTATGAATGGATTCAGAATAACCTAAAATTAGCCAGTATTACACATTGGCCAATTTGTTCCTTTCTGTTTGTTCATGTTAGGATTAGATTCATAATTTCAATGATTCACAAAGTTCTATATAGACTGGGAATTGGTCTTCAGGAACCATGCTGTACTTAGAATATGTAAAAGCTGCAGTTACTTTGAAGGCTGAAGCTGCTATATTCTATACATATTCCATATAAATTAGCTCTATATTGCAATATGGATATAAAGGTGAAATACATAAAAAATTAATTAAAAGTGTTCTGCAAAAGATTTATAGTTGTTTATATACACAATTTTAGATACAGTTTTCGAAATCACATGTATTTCTTTTGGTAGACTTTTAGGAAAAGTTTAGCTCCCTTCTCTTCTCAATCATCAGTGCTCAAATTCCTCCACATATATAGTCTATAGATTAGGAAATTGACTACAAGAAATTCTGATGACTGATTCCACATTGTATGATCATTAGTGCACAGGATTTCCTATTCATACTTAGTGTTAATTTCTCCTAATTTTCCTCTAATTTTATTCCTGTCTCGAGTCAGGTTTCAAATTGTTGTAAAGCCAGGAAGCTTCTATTTTTACCTAAATTTTCACTTTATTTATTTATTTATTGCCTCCAGGGTTATCACTGGGGCTCAGTGCCTGCACTATGAATTCACTGCTCCTGGAAGCCATCTTTTTTCTATTGTTATTGCTGTTACAGCTGTTGTTGTTGATTAGGACAGAGAAAAATTGAGAGGGGAAGGGAAGATAAAGAAGCAAAGAGAAAGACACCTGTGGGCCTGCTTCACCACTTGTGAAGTGACTCCTCTGCAGGTAGGGAGAGTTTGAAGTGGCATCCTTGTGCCTGGTCCTTGCATGTCCTTGCAGTCCTTGTGCTTTGCACTAGCACTATGTGTGCTTAACCCAATGCACTACCATCCAACCCCCCACCCATGTTTTAAAGTTTATTTTACTTTTTTTTTATAGGACAGATAGAAATTGATAGGGAAAGAGTAGAGAGGGAGAGAAAGAAACATCTACAGTAGTGCTTCACCACTTGTGAAGCTTTCCACCTGCAGGTAGGGACTGGGGACTTGGACCTGAGTCCTTGAACACTGTAATCAGTGAGCTCAGCTATGTGTGCCACCATCCAGGCCCTCATATCTCTTTTCTAAAGATAAAAGAGATGTACAAATTAGTATTACAAAGCCTGAGGGCTTTTAAACTATAAGTAGTCTTCTTAGCTTAATCCTTCACTCCTAACCAAGACATAATGTACGGTGGTGGAGAGATAATACAGTGGTTGTGCAAAGAGACTTTCACACCCCAAGGATCCAAAGCTCTGGGCTCAATTCAGCTTCTCTGCCAAGCTTGGCAGCATTGCTGGGCCCTGTGAGTTTCTAAACAAGTCCTGTTATTAGTCTATAGGTTCTGAGGCAACTATTCACTATGTTCTCATCAGGAGAACAAATCGGAAAGGTTCACGTGGAAAGGTTCCCACCACACAGCCCCACTGCTAGACCACCAAGGTGTAGATCTTCTCCTGAGTTTCCTGATCAGCTCTCTGTCCCCCTGTGTCAGCACAGGGCCTCCCCCTGCTGTTCCAGCCTCTGAGGGCAGTAGCAATGGAGACTCACAGTTGCATTTGGTAAGTCTTAGGGAAGTCCTCTCCTACCTTCAGCAGTCTTTTTGTTGGTAAAACAGGCTGGAGTTGGTGCCTCAACTGGTAAACTGCCATACTGTTACCAGCCACTTAATCTCTCCCTAGGCTCTTCTTTGTCCAGGAGCAACACATATTTGTACTCACTGGTGATTTGGTGGGTTCCTGAAGTTGTTCTAGTCCTGTTTTGTTGTGGTCCCAGATGATCTCCTTTGGTATTCCTAATTGACCCAGGAGAGCTTTTTATTATTATTATTATTTTCTAATATATGATTCTAATGTCAGTTAGAATCATATTGCTTTTTCAGATTGACTTCTTTCACTTAATACTATGCATTTAATTGTCCTGTCTTTCTTGGATTAATGAATCATTGTTACAACATTGATTAATATTAACTGTTTGGAAATGCCACAGTTTATTTACCTACTGAATGCCATTTTCATTGCCTGCAACTATTGGTAATTATGCTATAAATCTCTCTCTGCAGATTTTGGGTGGTCATAAATTTTCAGCTTCTTTGTATATCAAGGAAGCATGAATGCTCAAGCATATAGTAAGTATGTTTGGTTTTATATTAAAAAAGAAAAAGAAAAAATGGAGCCTGGTGGTGGCGCACCTGGTTGAGCACACAAGTTACAGTGCTCAAGGACCTGGGTTCGAGCCCCCAGCCCCTCATCTGCAGGTGTAAAGCTTTGCAAGTGGTGAAGCTGTGCTGCAGGTGTCTCTCTGACTCTCTCCTCTATTACCCCCTCCCTCTCGATTTCTGTCTGTCTCTATCCAATAAATAAAGCTAATAAAAAAAAACAACTAGAAGTCTTCCATTCTATACAATTTTATATTCCCATCAGCAATAAATGAGAGCCATGTTTCTTCACACCCTGACCAACATTTGATGTTAGTTCTCTGAAATGTGGTATTCTGATAGGTGTGTAATAGTATTTAAATACTATCCTAATGTTTAGATATCTAATGACATATATTATGAAGCAACTTTTTTTTTTTTTTTTGCTTATTCACCATTTCAGTTTCTTCCTCGATGAATTGTTGGTCGATATTTTAATTGAACTGGTTTTTGTTGTTGTTATTCAGTTCTGGGAGTTTTTTTCCATCCTTTGTACAATAGTCCTGTATTAGATGTGTTCTCTATTTATTTTCTTCCAGTCTAGCACTTAATTTTTGAGGTAGGTGAAGTAAACTGGCATACTGGCATGGAAAACATCGGGTATTCATATCATATAGTTTTCAAGTAAGTAAAAATTCACCGTTACATCTCAAGGGGAACCATAAAAAAGCTTGTATTTCAAAATACCACATATCTTTTCAGACTATAATATTTTACCTCTGCTCTCCCAGATATAACTGTAGGCTCATCTGTAATTAAGCATTAATTGTCTGCTTGGTAACATTAGTTGTAGTGCATATGACATTTTCAGGCAGTCTGACTCAGTGATTACTTTCTAGCCCAAAGTTTATATATTTAATATTAATTTTTTATTTAATTATTTACTTTTTTTTTTTACCAGAGCACTGTTCAGCTCTAATTTATGATGGTGTGGGGACTGAGCTTTGGATTTTAAAGCCTAAGGCATGAAGTTTTTATACATAACCACTATGCTATCTACCCGGCCCATTTAAAATATTTTTAATAAAGCATAACTCATTACGTCAGAAGATAGTGAAAAAGAAAATTATCTCGTTCCTCCATTGTCTTTAAGATACATTAACCAAGTAAAAAAATCCCTTTCTTCAGCAACAGAATTTCAGCAGATACACCATGAGCTCATACCTTATTGTCTTTCCTTACTAATATTTAGTGAAAATTTGTTTTCCACATTCATTTTATTGTTTAACATAAAATTTTGTCACTATAATTTGTTTTGGGGCAGGCTTACTTATTCCACAGACTGGCATAGCTTTAGACTTTGAGAACAATAGCTGCAATAGTTATTTTTGCTTTCTGGATCAGTTATTATTGATTTCTGTTTCCTTGCTTCCTCAAGAATGTATTTTACTACTGTAGTTCCATAAAATTGGTGTACAGTGTAAAGAAGTACTGCTCACTTTCTAAGTAAGCCTGCTCTCTGTTTGTGGAAAGTGTAATTTTCCCCTTGAATAAATTCTTCCCTTAAATTTTTTACTTTGTCATTGCATTTTGTCATTTTCTTGTGACTGAAAAACCCAAAGTCTAACCAGATAGCTGGTAAAATTCTTATTCTCTTGACATTTTCTTTCCAAGAACAGAAGGGTTTGGTTTCTGGTCCCAAAATAATATAATTTGTTATTTTTTCATCTCTTGACATTTTCTTTCCAAGAACAGAAGGGTTTGGTTTCTAGTCCCAAAATAATAGAATTTGTTACTTTTTCTTTTCTTCAATGCAAAACCTTTTTTAAAAAAGTAAGTTGATTTTCATTCAACATTTATTGACACTACTTTTCCATAGTTTAATTTTTATTAATATTTAACAGTATTTTACATAATTCTAACATTTCAGAATATGATTTTACTTCCATATATATGTCACCACTTAATTGAATTTTACCTTTTTCAGCTAAAAGTGTACTTACCATTAGTTGACAAAACCATATATATTTCAGCAGCACAGATTCACACCTCTATATGTATATACTACTCACCATAATCACCACCAAAGAAGTATACCTTAGTTCTTTCTTTCATAGATTATGATATTTGTGTTGTATTTAAAAATGTATTACTGTGCTCAGGATCATTTAGATTTTTCTCCTGTTATCTTTGAGGAATTCAATAGTTTGGGGGTTATGTTTATGTATATGCTGTATTTTAAGGTTTTTTTTTTTGTTGTTGTTGTTAGGTATTTGCCTAGACTCATCATTTTAAAATGTGGATATCAAATCACTTAGAGAACATTTGAATCAAAATGCCTACTTTATGCATTTATCTAGTTTTTTTTGATTAGTTAAGAAAAGGTATATATACACAATTAGTAAAGAAAAGGTATATATACACAATGGAATACTATGCAGCTATCAAGAACAATAAACCCACCTTCTCTGACCCATCTTGGACAGAGCTAGAAGGAATTATGTTAAGTGAACTAAGTCAGAAAGATAAAGATGAGTATGGGATGATCCCACTCATCAACAGAAGCTGACTTAGAAGATCTGAAAGGGAAACTAAAAGCAGGACCTGATCAAATTGTAAGTAGGGCACCAAAGTAAAAACCCAGTGGTGAGGGGTAGACATGTAGCTTCCTGGGCCAGTGGGGGGTGGGAGTGGGCGGGAGGGATGGGTCACAGTCCTTTGGTGGTGGGAATGGTGTTTATGTACACTCCTAGCAAAATGTAGACATATAAATCAGTAGTTAATTAATATGAGCGGGGGAAATCAATTGTATGTCTCAAAGTTTCTCAAAAGACAAACTGAATCTTTTTAATATATAGGCTACGTATTTGATATGCGGACTCTCTCAAAAGCCTAGACCAAGTAGATTAGAAGCTTCCAATAGCACAGCTATATACAAGATACTGGATACTGTACAGCAAACCATAACAAAGGGACTATTCAAAGTTAACCCAATTAACAAATAATGTGATAATAATATTAACTATTGATTGTCTTTTTGAACCCTAAGACAGCAGGAACCTCACATCTTCACTATAGAGCCCCTACTTCCCCCAGTCCTGGAACCCTTGGATAGGGCCCACTTTCCCGTATGCATCTCCCAATCCAAACCAAATAATATTGCATCCGCCGATCACAACCTAACCAAAGCAACGATTGCCATCTCAACATGCTTCACCTCAGACTGTATCCAGAGACTTCACGTGTGGAATGACAACCCTTCAGCTTCATTACTCGGGTAGACCTTTCCTTTGATAGTACACTCTAATTTCATCTCAGGTAGTTCACTTTCTAACAAAGTCCCATAACCTAGATATACACCAGTTTCTGTGAGAGAGAGCTTATGTTCACACGTATCCATAAACTACTGCAAAATATATACCTGAAAGCAGGATTACACTAGAGTTTGCAGTGAGTACCTCCCTAACACTTCCTCTCCACTATTCCAAGCTTGGGATCCATGATTGCTCAGCAAATTGTTTGGCTTCATTGTTTGGCTCTCTTTTCAATCACCAGGTTCCAGATGCCACCAGGATGCTGGCTAGGCTTCCCTGGATTGAAGACCCCACCAATGTGTCCTGGAGCTCAGCTTCCCCAGAGACACACCCTACTAGGGAAAGAGAGAGGCAGACTGGGGGTATGGACCGACCAGTCAACGCCCATGTTCAGCGGGGAAGCAATTACAGAAGCCAGACCTTCTACCTTCTGCAACCCTCAACGTCCCTGGGTCCATGCTCCCAGAGGGATAGAGAATGGGAAAGCTACCATGGGAGGGGGTGGGTTATGGGGATTGGGTGGTGGGAATTGTGTGGAGTTGTACCCCTCCTACCTTATGCTTTTGTTCACTAATCCTTTCTTAAATAAAAAATTTAAAAAGAAAAAAAAAGAAAAAAAAAAGAAAAAAGAAAAAGAAAAACCCACTTTAAATCCTGATTACTTTATTTCCTCAGGAACTTTCTGGACTGAATTTCCTCTACTTCTTGGCAATGCTTCAACTGGATTTATGATTACCTCTAATTGCCTTTGTTAGACAATACAACAAGATAAGGCATGTTCAAAAGTAAGGATTTTCAAAGGTAGAAACAATTTCTACTATTTTTTGTCTTATTCTTTTTCTTGTCTTTCTCACCTTTCTTCCTTCCTTTTATTTACCTATTTTATTGTGCTTTCCTGCTTCACTGCTCCTAACAGCTCTCCCTGCACCCCTTTTTTTCTGTTAACTAGAGGATTTGTGGCAGAAGAAGGTAAAGGAGAGGAGAAGCATCATAGCACTACTTCAGTGCTCTTAAAAACTTGCTCAGGATTTATGTTAAGTGAGCTAAGTCAGAAAGATAAAGATGAGTGTGGGATGATCCCACTCATAAACAGAAGTTGAGAAAGAAGAACAGAAACGGAAATTAAAAGCAGGATTTGACTGAATCTAGATTAGGACAAAACATAAAAACCCTGGGTTAAGGGTGAAGGTGGATGGATGTTCAGCTTCCCAGGGTAGCGGGGGTGGGGGTGGGGGTACAGGTGGGGTGGGGAATGGCATGGGACATAGTCTTTTGGTAGTTGGAATGGTGTTTATGTACACTCCTATTAATTTGTTGTCATATAAATCACTAATTAATATGAGAGGGGGAAAATTGATTGTATGTCTCAAACTTTTTATAGCACAGACTAAGTCTTTTTAATGCACAGGCTGAGTTTTTGATATGTTGACTCTCTTAAAAGCCTAGACCAGGGAGAACAGAAGGAACCAGTGGCATAGTTATATACAAATAATGTACAATGACATAAATTATGGTGATGTTGTGTATAATACAGAAAATCCTAACAAAGTGATTTTTCAAAGTTAACCCAATTGACAAATAATGTGATCATAGCATTAACTCTATTGTCTTCTTAACCCTAAGACAATAGGAACCTCCCACTTCTTCTACAGAGCCTATATTTCCCCTAATCCTGGAACCTCTAAGGTGGGGCTCACTTTCCTGCATTCCTCTCTTATCTCATACCAAATAATATTGCATCTGCTGATCCCAACCTAATCAGTGCAATGAGTACCATCTCTGCATCCTTCACTTTAGACTGTGTCTATAGATATCAGGCATGGAATGTCACCCCTTAAGCCTCATTACTCTGGTGAGACCTTTCTTTTCATAGGATTCTCTAATTCCATTTCAGGTGATTCACTTCCTAACAAAGTCCCAAAACCTAGATATAAAGCAGATCCCATGAGATAGGGCATATGTTCACATGTATCCATAAATTAGGGCAAAATGAAAGCAAAATTACACAATAGTCTGCAGTGAGTCAGTATAAAGTTCATAATGAAATAGTGTCTACTTAGACTTAGATACCCTCCTCACCTATTTCCTATTAGACTTCTCTCACTCACTCTAAAGCTAACCTTATCAAGGCAAGGGCTGCAAAAGCTGAATAAGGGCAAGAGACTGGCATACTTTAATGATGACTCTTCAGTCACTCAGCTGGGTCCCTAGTTGGGTAGTCCTGAGATTCCCAAACATACATGATGGGCCTAGACCTTGAGTAAATCCCTCTCTCCATTGTTAATGGTCTTCTCTATAAGGAATAACAAAATAAACCCCTTTGTGGGCCCCCATAGGTCCTTTTCCTCAACGTTGATCAACATCCAACAACGGTAGAGAATGTTCCATCCTCCAAAGGAAGGCTGGACAACATACTCTATGCTATACCTGAGGAAGATGGGTCCTGAAATTGGGGCAGCTTGGAAGGTTCCTACACATAAACAGAGAATGTGAGCTCAGATCCGCAAGGATGTTGAGGTCACATAGGCTCCTAAGTTGATTATGGGTCCCAGATCAGATCAAATCAACGGGGTTTACAGTCAAAAATATTTACACACCTTTCCCATATTTGGGAGCTACTCTCTTCCCTGATCCAGCTTTCTGGTCCTTCTGCTAGCCATGACATCATCTCCCCTGACAATAACTTGGATCCGCCTGCATATCAGATTTCAGGCTCAGGAAAAAAAAAAAAAGAAAGAAAACCTGTATAGCCACAGGCCCTTTAGAATATAACTAAAATATGCCTACTAGCTATCTACAATATGCAGGACCCCTCCCCCGCCCCAGCTCTTCATCTGCACTATTTCAGCCTTTACGTTCATGATTAGTCAACAAAATTTGTTTGGCTTTATATGTTAGCTCTCTTTTCAGCCACCTGATTCCAGATGCTAGCATGATGTCAACCAGACTTCCCTGGACAGACAACCCCATCAATGTGTCCTGGAGTTCCGATTCCCCAAAACCCCATGCCACTAGGGAAAGAAAGAGGCAGGCTGGGAGTATGGATTGACCTCTCAACATCCATGTTTAGCAGGGAAGCTATCACAGAAGGTAGACCTTCCACTTTCTGCATCCCACAATGACCTTGGGTTCATACTCCCAGAGGGTTAAAGAATAGGAAAGCTATCAGGGGATGGGATGGGATACAGAGTTCTGGTGGTGGTAATTGTGTGGAGTTGTATCCCTCTAATCCTATGGTTTTGTCAGTTTTTCCTTTTTATAAATAAAATAAAAAAATAAATAAATAAAATCTTCCTCCCTGCAGGAAGGTCATCATATGATGATGAGGGGCTTGAACCTGAGTCAGCACACTGTAACATATGCACTCTACCTAGTGAATCACCACTCATTTATGCCTAATTTCACACAGGCACTGTTCCTCATGGCAGATTTCTTCTTCAATTATGTTGTTCCATTTGTACTGATATGTAGATCTAGGTGTATCTTTCTGGGATAGGTAAACTTGTCTAACCAGAATCTAACTGCAAAACAGTTCCCTACTCTAGGGAAATGTTCTCTGAATAATAAAGTGACTTTTTGTACCTGATGTATTCATATAACAAATGTGGTTTATGGTGAATATATGCTTTTCTTCCAGGATTTTATACATTTTGTATATGCTAGGTAGAGGGAATTATTTATTCAACTGTAAATAAAGATGAATGGGCTTCCTTAGTAGACAATATATTTGTGTGGGATATCATAGTAGATAACAGCAGACATTTATTTACTAAGTTGACATGTGAATGTTGAATTTTATTTATTCATTTTTCATGTTTAGGACTTCACCACTCTAGGCTTATTATTTTAGATAAAGGTAGGGGAAACAGCATAATGGATATGCAAAAACTGTCATGCCTATGGATCTGAGGTTCCAGGTTCCAGCCTGTGCACAATCATAAACCAGAGTTGAACATTGCTCTGATCTTATTCTCTCTGTCTCTCTCTCTCTCTGTGTCTCTTTCTTTCTACTCCCCTCTCTCCAGTTTTGTACATTAAGTAAAAAATAAAACTAAAAAGGCAGAGAAAGAAGAAAACAAACAAAACATCTTTAAATGCAGTGGGAACTCTGAAGTAGACACAGTTCACTATCACAGTTCACTATCACAGTTCACAGTTTACTCTGAAGTAAAGCAGTTCACTATCCAAATGTGCTATTCTTCTGATCCTCAACTAATTTTGCTTTTTTAATTATGACTGACAACTTATATATGTTCCCTGACCTGATCCTGTCCCTTATTAAGCTGTTATAAAATACCAAGATGTGTGATTGCTGCATAGTAAAGTAAGAAACTACCAAACTCTTTGAATTTCTATCAGCAATGAATGAGAATTTCTATTGTTCTACATTTGATCAGCATTTGATGTTGTCGTTGTCAGTATTCTAATTATTGGCCCTTTTTTTTTGTTTGTTTTTTGTTATGTTTTAATTTATTTCCACTAGAATTAATGACAGGGCTTGGTGCCTGTGTGATGAAACCACCAGTCTTTTTTTGTTTGTTTGTTTGTTTTGTTATCAGGGTTACTGTTGAGGCTGGGCATCTAAACCTGTACTATAAAGCCACTACAACCATTTCTTCTTCTTTTATTTCTTTATTATTTTCTATTTCATTTGATAGGACAGAGAGACATGGGGGGGCAGGAGATAGAGAAGGAGAAAGATAGACTCTGCTTCATCACTTAAGAAGCTTCAATCCTGCAGAGAGGAAGTAGACTTGAATCTAAGTCCTGTTCTCAACCCAGTGCACCACCACTCCCCCTGAATCCACCAGTCTTGGTGGTCCTTCCTTCCTTCCTTCCCCTCCCTCCCTCTTTCCTTCCTTCCTTTCCCTCTCTCCCTCCTTCCTTCCTTCCTTCCTTCCTTCCTTCCTTCCTTCCTTCCTTCCTTCCTTCCTTCCTTCCTTCCTTCCTTTGTTGGTATGCTTCTAGTTCTGCTTCTGGGATCCCTTCTGTTACATTGCTTGATGTTGTGGTCTATTTACATGGTCATTCTGTTACATTGGTTTGGTCTCACTCCCCCTGCCTCCGAGAGATTTTGGTTTAGTCCTTGCTAGTTTGGGTTTCTTCCTTCTCCCCGCCCCCTATCCTATGTTTTTCCTTGGTTCCTGGCTCTTCCGCCAGAGGAGAGAGAGGAAAGATAGAGAAGGACAAGATTGTGATTAGAGATAGATTAGATTGTGCTGTGTTCCACATCAATAAAGAAATACTGCTCTCTACTCAGCCATGAGTCCCTGTTCGTCTGTCTCCCGCGCTGCCAGCGAAGCTAGCCCGGCATACTGGCGCCCTGAACTTTGACTGGCATTTCTTCCTTCTTTCCTTCCTTTCTTCTTCCATTCCTTTCTTTTCAGGAAAGGGAGAAATTGAGAAGGTAGGGTGTGATAAGAGAGGGAAAGAGAAGGGACCAGATGGTGACGCACCAGGTTAAGCGCACATAGTAGGAAGTGTAAGCACTGGTGTAAGCACAGGTGCAAGGATCCTGGTTAGACCTACCTACAGGGAAATCACTTCACAAGCAGTAAAACAGGTCTGCAGGAGTCTTTCTCTCTCCCCTCCTCTATTTGCTACCTCCCCTCTCAATTTCTGTCTCATTCTCCCAAAAATGAAAAAAATGGCCACAGGAGCAGAGGATTTGTAGTGCAGGCACCGAGCCCCACTGATAACCCTGGAGGCAATAACAACAACAACAACAATAATAAATTAAAAAGAGAAGGAGAAGGAGAGGCAGAGACAGAGGCAGAGGCAGAGGCAGAGGCAGAGGCAGAGGCAGAGGCAGAGGCAGAGGCAGAGGCAGAGGCAGAGGCAGAGGCAGAGGCAGAGGCAGAGGCAGAGGGAGAGGGAGACACCATTTGTGATGTTCCCCCCTGCAATTAGGAACCAGGGGCTTGAATCACGGTCTTTGTACATGTTGACATACGTGCTCAACTGGATGTGCTACCCACTATTCCCCCCCAACCCAGGCCCTTATATTGGCTCTTTTATAGGGGTGTGTAGTAGTACCTGAATACTGTTCTAATTTTTTATTTTAATTTTTGTTCTAAGTGTTTATTACATTATTGCTCAGTTTTAAGAGTTATTTGTATTTTTTTTGTAATAATCCTTTATTAACTACGTTTCTTGCAAATACAATAGTATATCTTGTTTTTGGTCCTTTTGCATTCAGGTTCCTACGTGTATACTCTGCTTCCTGAAAGTTTATGTTCTGAGGATTGCCCAGGTATGGAAACATCTCAAATATAATTTCCTCAAATATGGCATTTGTTCCCTTCACTCTATCCTCTGATGGTTATTATCATAATATTATATAATCATTTTATTATCTTTAAAATAATAGCTCTAATATTTCAGAAATTCTATATTTTCATGTTTATTTTTCATATTTATTCACTTTTCCAAGTCTGGCCTTATGTATAGACATTTCATTGCTTTTAAACTTTTTCATTATAATGTATAACAGATTACTGTTTGCATATAGGGGATCTTTGTACTAATCTAATCTGTTGAATTATTTTATGTCTATAATGTATTTTCAGTTGACTATTTTGAATTTTCTATAACATGTAGGAAAATGTTAATTTTACTACCTATTTTCTAATTTTAAAAATAGAGCTGCATTAAGGGAGAGTGAGATTACTGAGAAGTGTTTGCTCATATTTTCATATTCCTTCTTGCTTGGTGTAATATTCTATTCAAGCCTGTATGAAACTCATTTGTTTACAGGGAAGCCCAGTCTGTCACAGTGAATGTGCAATTTAGATTTCCCTTCCATTGGTCATTAAAAATTTAACCCCTAACTCCACCAAACTGAGTCTTTTCCTTGGTAGTAAATACATAGTGAGTTACCTTGATTATTCCTGCCTACTATACCATTCTGTTTTCAACTAGGATTGAGGGATGTTTCAATAGCTCAGGTTACATTGACTTGTTCCCTCAGAATTTTTAGTCTACTTTTAGAGGTTGTAAATATTCATGAAATTCACAAAGACATGTATATTTAAGTTTTTTTTCCTCTCATTTAATTTCACATTTGTCAATTATTCTCTATCAGCTATGATTCAAGAATATTATTATTTATTCTTATAAAAATAGCCATTATGTTTTTTTATTGATTTCAGTCAATTTGAAAGCAGAATTCAAATCAATCATCTTTAGCATTTGAAACTTTTATCAGTAATTTTACTATATTTATCTCTATTTGCCTATAAACTGCTATGGAACAAAGCAGAAATTCTTAGATTTATTTAAATAAATTAATTTCATTTTTGTCTTTTCTTTACTAAGATGTTAACTTACTTAAACTCTTAGTGAAGAATATTTATAATAACTAAATTATTTATATTAAATGAATATAAATTTTACATATTATAATTTTAATAAGGAACTAAAATAATTCATTTTTTCCATTTTCATGCAGAATTTTGAAAGATTTACTGGCATGAGAAAAAGAATACAAAGGAGAGAGAAGAATTGTCACTCTGGCAAATGCAATGCTGTGGACTGAACTCTAGAACCCATGTTTGTAAGTTCAAAGTTCTAGTCACTGTGTTCTTATCTCAGGTATGCATTTTTTAAAATTTGTAGATAAATCTACTATTATTAATGTCCAGGTAATAGTTTTCTAATTTATGCCCTTTCACAGGTAGGTTATTATTATTATTATTATTTTCCTTTTCTCTCCCTGGGTTGTGATGAAATTGGATTTCAGAGCCCTCTGATCATCTTCTAACATTTCTCCCCTCTGGGAGTATGGATCAAATTTCTTTATGGGGTACAAATGGGTGGAAGGTCTGGCTTCTGTAATTGCTTCTCCATTAGATATAAGCATTGGAAAGGTTGATCCATACACCCTGCCAATTTCTACCTTTCTCTAGTGTACGCTGAAATTTTTATTGAATTATAAGAAACTGATAAATTATTTCATCATTTTTTAATCTATTTGTTTATTTCAACTAAGTGAGAATACTAGCCTGTATAGGGCAGGTAGCTGCTATCCTAACTAACTGCAGTGGAATATTCAACATGAAATTAAAGGTCTATAGCATGTTAACCAAGTAAGACATCAGCAGACCTTTGAACCTTATTAAATCATTTTTGAAAGAACCAAGTAACTCACAAAACTGTAACATTTCAGGATATTTATATATGAAATACCTGGAATAAGTACAATCAAAAAAAGAATAAAACAAGATTAAACTGAAAATACACATGACATAGAACCATTTTCTTAAGGAACTGTAGGGGACCTATAGAATGAAGGCAGGAATATTTATATAGCAAGACCAGAAAATGAAAGGACACCATTACATTGATGACAACAGATTAGAGAAAGTGAACATTACTGTATTACTGAGAGAAAATACAACTGTGTAAGTACAAAGAGGAGAGGGAGGAGGAAGATCACAAAAATCTGTAAGAAATCATTGTCTTAGACAGATGAATCATTTTCTTGTTTGCTCTTTCAAAAATTAAACTATGTCCTGCTTCATAAAAGGTTCTAAACTGACTTTTAAAATTCATAGGCAACAAAATCTATACAAAAATCAGGGAAGGAAAATAATGAGAGTGAAAAAAAGAAAAATAATAAAAATAAATTTGTAATAAATAAGTAAATAAATAATAAAAATGATGTGAGTGGGAATATATTAGTAAATAGCACACATGCCACTTGATCCTGTTCATGTTCCTAATAGCCAGAGTAAACAGAGACCATAATCTATAACAAGATTTCTGGAGGCCATAAGAAAAACCCAGCTGTCCACCAGAAACACATGAGTTGCAGCTTCAGTAAAATTTATCTTATAAGTTTTTAATCAAGAGAACAGACTGTGTAATGGAGTAGATGACACTTTCAATGTCATCTCTACAATAAATATGATATAAAATTTTGAGTGATGTTAACATAATATCCTTGTTTAGTCCAAATAGCAATTACATAAATATTCTAGAAAAAAATATGCAAATGGTCCCAGTAAGCCACTCCCAGATGGCCTGGTATATCTAAGAGTAAAATGTAGATTATCCAGAGAACATCATCATCATTTCCATTAGATAATCCTCAATAAATACTTTCACAAAAAAATCATACAGGAGAAAGTCTCACAATGTAGCCATTATTCACCTGGAAATAATCTGATAAATAATGTGTGTCTAGAAAATATAGCCAATTAATGACATACTTTATTAGTAATGTTACTCATGATTAAAACTTCTCTATTTCCCTTATTTTCTACTACTACCTTTTTTTAAATTATTACTATCCTTACTTCTGGAAGATATTCTACTTTATAGAATGGGGAAGGAATTATTGTTAAGTAAAGCTCCCTGGGCTGTTGTTTAGATTTTGATTATAAAGTAGCTCTGAAAATGGTATTAAAGAGAGTACAAGTATACCTATACTTACTAAAATATGTATCTCAATCAAAAATTCCAAAACTCCAGCCTCTAAGTAAGGTTTTGTTTTTCCACTGCACATGGAAACAGCACTGCTCCCCTAATAGAACTGTATCATCTGAGGGAGAACCTGTTTATAGTTAAGAGTTCAGAATTTTTTTTTTTTAAATTTACTACACTAGTGTGGTGCCTGAACAACATTAAGAAGGCAACTCACAAAACTGACAAAAATTCAGATTACTTAAAATAGAAAATGTTACAGTAGTTGAGATGTGCATGCCAACTATAGAACTTAATGTAGCATATTATACAAGGTTCTCTAACCCATGATCTTGATACTCACATGTAAGTTGTAGTAATAAAACATTACCTCAGATCAGCAGCTTTCCCTGTCTTGTTAATGCACATAACTTCTCTGGTCTGATATCCAATCTGGATGTCCCAATATTTGTTCTCTTGTCGGTTCTGTCTGTTTCTGTTTCTCTTTTTCTTGATAAGTTCTCTGGCCTCAGGATCCTTCACTCCTTTTCCTCTATCCTTTTCCCGTTCTTTGTTCTTTCCTTGTCTCCTTGCTTGTCTTGCTTGTCTTGAGTGGGGCATGGAGCATGTGTTCCAGGGACCCACTTGCAAGCTGTACATGCTCTCTTCAGCTTCACATGGACCAAATTGGCACACCTGAAATTCTGTCAGGTTTGGGCAACCAGAGCCTCCAAATTGTGGAGGTGCCACCACATGTCGTGTGCGGTGTTGGAGCCCACTACCACAAGTCTTGGAACATTCTGACCAAGCAGAAAACTCAGATACAATGCAATCTTGCTGGCAGGGTATGAGGCAGGCCTGTTCCAGGAGAGGTTTGGGCTCAAAATACTCACAAATGATATCCTCTGCAGGAATGTCTTTTTCTTTCTGGATGCATGTTATCTCTCTTACTTGAATGCCTTCTTCCCCTTTAATACACTCAAGTGGTTTTTCCAGGCTTCTGGAAATTACAGGCTGGCAATGATTCCAAGGTCCCAGCCTCCAATCATACAACTCTTTGTGCCAGTCACAAACTTTAAAACAATTCTGTTGGTTACTGGGTCTCTCGGCCTGCTTACAGTTTGTATGTAATGTTGTCCATCCTTCTACATGAGCACACCACACAGCCCGGGTTTGAATGCCTCCTGGACCACATTCATCTCCCATGCATCGACCCCAAGGACCTAAAAATAATACAAGAATTAACACTGCTACTAGGATAAAACTACATATCATGTCATCTTCTAGAAAGTCATCTCAAGACCTAGTACTTTAACTTCCCTGAAGTGCTGTGAAAGTAGGTCTTTATTCATGACTGTTAGAAAGCAATGATCTGCTCGCAGTATTTCTGAAAAAGAACTGTGTCACAGAGTTTATAAAAGGTAACCACTGGTACAATTTCTTCTTGGGTGCTTTTGGGATTACTAAAAATTTGCTTTTATTCATTTCCCTAAATTTAGCTTGGTTGAGAACCTTTGCTCATAAAGGACAGCAAAAATTGGTCACTGTGAAAATAAACTTATTATTCTTGCTTCATAAATTCATTTTAGTAACTAGCAAACAAAATGCATTTTTTTGGAGAAGAACTTCATCTCCTAAGAACTTTTTTTTTATGGAGTAATTTAAAAAAAATTATTATTCCAAAACTGAACCAAGAAGAACTACAAAATCTAAATGCACCAATAACAGACAAAGAAATTGAAACTGTTATTAAGAATCTCCCCAACAACAAAAGTCCTGGACCAGATGGATTCACAAACGAATTCTACAAAACTTTCAGGAAACAGTTAGTACCCATACTTCTTAAGCTATTCCATAAGATTGAAGAAACAGGAATACTCCCTTCCACCTTCTATGAAGCCAACATCACCCTGATACCAAAAGCTGATAGGGAAAGAACAAAAAAGGAAAACTACAGACCAATATCTCTGATGAACATAGATGCCAAAATATTAAACAAGATCTTGGCCAACCGGATACAGCAACATATCAAAAAGATTGTTCATCATGACCAAGTGGGATTCATCCCAGGAATGCAAGGCTGGTTCAACATCCGTAAGTCAGTCAATGTCATTCACCACATCAATAAAAGCAAAGCCAAAAACCACATGATTATCTCAATAGATACAGAGAAAACCTTTGACAAAATCCAACACCCATTCATGCTCAAAACTCTACAAAAATGGGAATAGATGGGAAATTCCTCAAGATAGTGGAGTCTATATATAGCAAACCTACAGCCAACATCATACTCAATGGACAGAAGCTGAAAGCATTCCCCCTCAGATAAGGGACTAGACAGGGCTGTCCACTGTCACTGTTACTCTTCAACATAATATTGGAAGTTCTTGCCATAGCAATCAGGCAAGAGAAAGAAATCAAAGGAATACAGATTGGAAGGGAAGAAGTCAAGCTCTCACTATTTGCAGATGAAATGATAGTATACATAGAAAGACCTAACGAATCCAGTAGAAAATTACTGGAAGTTATTATGCAATATAGCAAGGTATCAGGCTACAAAATCAGTGTACAAAAATCAGTGGCATTTCTTTATGCAAACAGTAAATCTGAAGAAGAAGACATCCAGAAGTCACTCCCATTTACTGTTTCAGCAAAATCAATCAAATAACTAGGAATAAAGTTGACCAAAGAAGTGAAAGACTTGTATGCTGAAAACTATGTGTCGCTACTCAAGGAAATAGAAACTGATACCAAGAAATAGAAAGATATCCCATGCTCATGGATTGGAAGAATAAATATCATCAAAATGAATATTCTCCCCAGAGCCATATACAAATTTAATGCAATACCCATCAAAGTTCCATCAAGCTTCTTTAAGAGAATAGAACAAACACTACAATCATTTATCTGGAACCTGAAAACACCTAGAATTGCCAAAACCATCTTGAGGAAAAGAAACAGAAATGGAGGCATCACACTCCCAGACCTTAAACTATATTATAAAGCCATCATCATCAAAACAGCATGGTACTGGAACAAAAATAGGCACACAGACCAGTGGAACAGAATTGAAAGCCCAGAAATAAATCCCAACACCTATGGGCATCTAATCTTTGATAAGGGTGCCCAAAGCATTAAATGGGAAAAGGAGACTCTCTTCAACAAATGGTGCTGGGAAAACTGGGTTGAAACTTGCAGAAGAATGAAATTGAACCACTTTATCTCACCAGAAACAAAAATCAACTCCAAATGCATCAAAGACCTAGATGTCAGACCAGAAACAATCAAATACTTAGAGGAAGACATTGGTAAAACACTTTCCCACCTACACCTCAAGGACATCTTTGATGAATCAAACCCAATTGCAAGGGAGACTAAAGCAGAAACAAACCAATGGGACTACATCAAATTGAAAAGCTTCTGCACATCCAAAGAAACTATTAAACAAACAATGTGACCCCTCACAGAATGGGAGAAGATCTTCACATGCCAGATATCTGACAAGAAACTAAGCACCAAAATATATAAAGAGCTCAGCAAACTTAGCACCAAAAAAGCAAATGACCCCATCCAAAAATGGGCAGAGGATATGAACAAAACATTCACATCAGAGGAGATCCAAAAGGCTAACAAACATATGAAAAACTGCTCTAGGTCACTGATTGTCAGAGAAATGCAAATTAAGACAACACTAAGATACCACCTCACTCCTGTAAGAATGGCATACATCAAAAGGACAGCAGCAACAAATGTTGGAGAGGTTGTGGGGACAGAGGAACCCTTTTACATTGCTGGTGGGAATGTAAATTGGTACAGCTTCTGTGGAGAGCAGTCTGGAAAACTCTCAGAAGGCTAGACATGGACCTTCCATATGATCCAGTAATTCCTCTCCTGGGGTTATACCCCAAGGACTCCATAACACCCAACCAAAATGAGGTATGTACTCCTATGTTCATAGCAGCACAATTCATAATAGCTAAAACCTGGAAGCAACCCAGGTGCCCAACAACAGATGAGTGGCTGAGAAAGCTGTGGTATATATACACAATGGAATACTATGCAGCTATCAAGAACAATGAATCCACCTTCTCTGACCCATCTTGGACAGAGCTAGAAGGAATTATGTTAAGTGAACTAAATCAGAAAGATAAAGATGAGTAAGGGATGATCCCACTCATCAACAGAAGTTGAGTAGGAAGATCTGAAAGGGAAACTAAAATCAGGACCTGATCAAATTGTAGGTAGGGCACCAAAGTAAAAACCCTGTGGTGAGGGGCAGCTTCCTGGGCCAGTGGGGGGTGGGAGTGGGTGGGAGTCTTTTGGTGGTGGGAATGGTGGTTATGTACACTCCTAGTAAAATATAAATATAAAAATTTATAAATTTATAAAGACATATAAATCAGTAGTTAATTAATATGAGAGGGGGAAAATCAGTTGTACGTCTCAAAGTTTTTCAAAACACTAACTGAATCTTTTTAATATATAGGATGTGAATTTGATATGCAGACTCTCTCAAAAGCCTAGACCAAGTAGATTAGAAGCATCCAGTAGCACAGCTATATACAAGATACTGGATACTATACAGGAAACCGTAACAAAAGGACTTTTCAAAGTTAACCCAATTACCAAATAATGTGATGATAACATTAACTATCGATTGTCTTTTTGAACCCTAAGACAGCAGGAACCTCACATCTCCACTAGACCCTATTTCCCCCAGTCCTGGAACCCTTGGATAGGGCCCACTTTCCCGTATGCGTCTCCCTATCCATACCAAATAATATTGCATCCACTGTTCACAACCTAACCAACGCAACGATTGCCATCTCAACATGCTTCACCTCAGACTGTTTCCAGAGACTTCAAGTGTGGAATGACAACCCTTCCGCTTCATTACTTGGGTTAGACCTTTCCTTTTATAGTACACTCTAATTTCATCTCAGGTGGTTCACCTTCTAACAAAGTCCCATAACCTAGATATATACCAGTTTCTGTGAGAGAGAGCTTATGTTCACACGTATCCATAAACTACTGCAAAATATATACCTGAAAGCAGAAGTACACTAGAGTTTGCAGTGAGTACCTCCCTAACACTTCCTCTCCACTATTCCAAGCTTTGGGTCCATGATTGCTCAACAATTTGTTTGGCTTCGTATGTTAACTCTCTTTTCAATCACCAGGTTCCAGATGCCACCAGAATGCTGGCCAGGCTTCCCTGGATTGAAGACCCCACCAATGTGTCCTGGAGCTCAGCTTCCTCAGAGACACACCTTACTAGGGAAAGAGAGGCAGACTGGGAGTATGGACTGACCAGTCAACGCCCATGTTCAGCGGGGAAGCAATTACAGAAGCCAGACCTTCTACCTTCTGCAACCCTCAGTGACCCTGGGTCCATGCTCCCAGAGGGCTAGAGAATGGGAAAGTATTTGGGAGGGGATGGGTTAAGGAGATTGTGTGGTGGGAATTGTGTGGAGTTGTACCTCTCCTACCTTATGGTTTTGTTCATTATTCCTTTCTTAAATAAAAAAATTTAAAAAAATTATTATTATTATTTTTATAGAGGCAGAAAGAAATACAGAAGAGATAAAGAGGAAGAGAGAATGAGGTATCTTCAATAATTTCCTTCACCCTGCAGATGGGAACTGGGGGCTTGAACCAGGGTCCTTGCTCACTATAACATGTGCACTCAACCCACTGAACCACCATCTCGCCCCTGGGATAATTATTTTTGAGAACACACTCTTTGGTTCCTCATTCTCTATAGCTCTATACCAAGACTGGAAGAGTTTAAAAGTTGTATATGGGGACTGGGTAGTAGCACAACGTATTATGCACACATTTCTATGCATTAAACCCTGGTTCTAACTCTTGGCTTGCACCTGCAAGGAGGGGAGGTGGTGGCTTACAGGCGGTGAAATAGTTCTGTGGGTGTCTCTCTTTCTTATCTTTCCTCTCCTTCTCTCTCTCTCAGTCTCTCTCAAGCAGAAAAAAAAATCGCGGGGGTAGGGCAGTAGCCATTGAGTTAAGTGCACAGAGCGCCAAGTGCAAGGACCAGCGAAAGGATCTTGGTTTGAGCCCCTTGCAGGGGAGTCAATTCACAGGCTGTGAAGCAGGTCTGCAGGTGTCTTTCTCTGCCCCTCTCTGTCTTTCCCTCTTCTCTCGATTTCTCTCTGTCCTATCCAACAACAAACGATATCAACAACAACAATAATAACCACAACAAGGCTACAACAAGGGAAACAAAAGGGGGTGGGGAATGGCCTCCAGGAGCAGTGGAGTAATTGTGCTAGCCAGCATGGAGCCCCAACAATAAATCTGCTAAAATAAAAAATAAAAATAAGGTTGTTTATGAGTGTTTTGCATTCCACTAGGGGAAGATTTGTACTTCACAGTAAAGATTTTCATTTAAGTGCTATCTCAAATTTATCCCCAAATTAAATTTCCTCATTTCCTCAATTAACTATTAGGATTTAAAAAAAAAGTGTGACTTCCTGAACATGGGGTGATTGCTTGGGCCTTTATCAATGTGCTCATTTTATAGATATGAAATGTGGAGATTATAGAGATATTTTAAGGATGTTCAAGTTGTGGCTCTAATAGGAAATGCGGGCTATTTGGCTTACAACTCTTTTTTAGCATAGACTGAAACCCACTAGTACTTAAATATTATTTCTTTTTTGAGGTAGTGTGTTTTTTCAGTACATTAAAGTATAAATCTCAGATTGCGTAATTGAGAATGATAGTGTTTCAGAGTTGGTGGTGTATATGTGTGTTGTGTATGTGTTTTACCAGAGTACTTCTCAGCTCTGGTTTGAGGTGTTGGGGGGTGAGGGGTTGAACCCCAGACTTCAAAGCCTCAGGCAAGAAAGTCTCTTTGCATAACCATTATGCTATCTCCACCACCCTTAGAGTTTAAAGAAATATAAATATCACAGATTACAAGTTTCCCAAAATAAGAATTTGAGTAATTATTTGATTTAGACTAGAGTCATCTTCAATAGGTTGTGAGGGAAATTGAGAAGCTAGGATAACCTTGGGCTCCAGTTTCCCAATATGGACCTATTTCATTTTCTTATTTTCTGCTTCCATAAGAATACTGTGATTTAATCTTATACATACTGAAGTAATACATACAATTTTGTCTCACAAAAGACTTCTGTTGTAAATTGTAAAACACTAGATTAGAGCAATTGGTGCACTTTATGCATGAGAACAAACACAAAAGGGGAAGTAATTCAACAAGTCCACATTTTGAATAACAAAAGCATCCCGAGTTCCAGATTACATTTCTGACTTCTATTTCTTATCTATCCTAGATCTTAGCATTTGAGGTTTAGACATTTTGAATCAAAAGAATCTACAAAGAAGAAAAAATATGAATGATATGTTTATATTTAACATACTTAATTTAACTCAATTTTGTTTAACAAGAAAGATGCTTACAATTTGATAATATTAACTACTTAAAGTGTTATAATAGAGTTGAAAAGAGATTGACTACAAATACTATGCTAATCATTATTGCATGAAAATTAGTATTATGTATTTGGCATACCATAATGCCATGAAATTAAGTAAACATTTTATTGTATCTTTTAGATAGGCAGTATGTTATTTTTTAAAAACTTTTTTTTACTTTTTATTTTTTTCCTTTTTGTTGCCCTTGTTGTTTATAATTGCTGTTATTATTGTTGTTGTTATTGCTGTCGTTGTTGTTGGATAGGACAGAGTTTGCAATGTGAATATAAGAATACTCAGGCTCTGGATATTATTGCTTAATGAGGAAATCTCATATACCAACTGTTTATCCTCCAGGAAAACAAAAGCTATAAAGCAGAACTAAACACTTGTTCTTAAATTAAATGAATTCCCCTAGACAAGATAATGACTGGTTAACCTTTTACACTCTTCTAAACTAATTTTTAACAAAATCTCCAGACTTAAGTATATTATAAAATAAAAGTGGTTACTTGGGATACTGGTTGCTTTATAAGCAACTTGTGGTTTACTCACCTTAAATAGGGGAGAAAAGGAGAGAGAAAAAATGTTTATGCATAGAGACTCATATACCTGAGGCTATGAGGTACCAGATCCAATCCCTTTCCCTAACCATAAGCCAGAGCTATGTAATGCTCCGGTCAGAAAAAGAGAGAAAATTTTTTATATATAGTTTTAATATATTCATGTCTTCTAAGCCATGGATATCATAATTTTAATTTGATTACTGATTTAATTGTATGCAAAATATCTGTTTATGACAATATATAGAATATAACATAAAAAACCAAAAATCTTACAAAAGTACTTCACTTGTTTTCTGCAACAATTTTTTATTATGATTTTTTATTTTCATGACTGACTGTGAATTAATTTGCTTAGTTAATTTGTTCAGAAAAAAAGATTATATACTTTTTGACTCTGAGCATCCAAGGGAATACATTGTTGATGTGAATAGCAGCAGAGAGAAATTGAGCTCAAAAAACTTACAGGAGGGCACATGTCTTGCTATATGTGGAGTCCATGTTTGAGCCCCACCACCACACAGAAGTATCACCTCACTGGGAAAAATGCTGAAGTACTTTTTTTTTCTCTCTCTCTCTGTCTTGCTTTATCTGAAATTAAAAAAAGAAAGAAAGAAAGAAAGAAAGAAAGAAAGAAAGAAAGAAAGAAAGAAAGAAAGAAAGAAAGAAAAGTAAAACTTGGTCCAATAACAATGGAGTTGTTTGCAAGTGAAATCCCTATGCTTAAAAAAAAATGAAAAGGAAAGAAAACGTCTATACTATTTTTATGTACACTGGCAATGAGCAAACATTGCTAAAGTTTACTTAGATAACTAGGAAAAGCATACTTTATAAAATACAAATACATTTCAATTTCCATTTCAACAATATTATCATAGATTCCTATTAACCAACTATTTACAGATAACACTTCTGGACTTATTTCATTTCAAATGTGTTTACATTGAGTACCAGAAGATAGAATATCTTAAGAAAATTCCATGACAATCTATAAAAATATGCATTGAGCCTAGAAGAAAATAAAATGCATGGAGGCACTAGCAAAGTAGATGTGGCAATATAATCACATCTGAATCTAGAAAAAACCTGTTCACTTTGCTGGATTTAACTGGTGTCTTATCTTTTCATTGCACCTTGCATATTGCATGTGCATTCAATTAACAGGCCTCTTGAAAGAAAAGATTCTGACCACTATTCACCATATATATATCCTTCAAGCACTCTTAAAATGTTGACTAATAAATGTTGTAATAGCCAAAACATGGAAGCAACCCAGGTGTCCAACAACAGATGAGTGGCTGAGCAAGTTGTGGTATATATACACAATGGAATACTACTCAGCTGTAAAAAATGGTGACTTCACCGTTTTCAGCCAATCTTGGATGGACCTTGAAAAAATCATGTTGAGTGAAATAAGTCAGAAACAGAAGGATGAATATGGGATGATCTCACTCTCAGGCCGAAGTTGAAAAACAAGATTAGAAAAGAAAACACAAGTCGAACCTGAAATGGAATTGAAGTATTACACCAAAGTAAAAGACTCTGGGGTGGGTGGGTGGGGAGAATACAGGTCCATGAAAGAAGATGAATGACATAGTGGGGGTTGTATTGTTTAATGGGAATCTGGGGAATATTATGCATGTACAAACTATTGTATTTACTGTTGAATGTAAAACATTAATTCCCCAATAAAGTAATAAATTATTTAAAAAAAATGTTGACTAAAAAATTAAATGTATTTATAATTGCACTTGACTACAAAGAATTCTTAACTTTATGAGCTATCATATTTCAGCAAGTATATATGTTTTAAAGTGCCATCTGGGGCTGGGGAGACAGCATAATGATTAAGCAAAAGACTTCCATGCCTGAGGCTCCAAAATCCTAGCTTTAATCCCCAGCACCATGATAAAGGAGAACTGTGCAATGTTTTGGTAGCTCTCTGTGTATCTTTCTCTTTGCCATTAAAAATAAGTAAACCCGGCTCCCCACCTGTAGGGTAGTCACTTCACAATCAATTGGTGAAGCAGGTCTGAAGGTATCTATCTTTCTCTCCCCCTCTCTGTCTTCCCCCCCCCTCCGTTTCTCTCTGTCCTATCCAACAACAACATCAATAACAACAACAATAATAACTACAACAATAAAACAACAAGGGAATAAATAAATATAAAAAATAAGTAAATCAATATTTTTTAAAGTGCAATTTGATGGTGGCAGCAGCAGTGGTGGTGGTGGTGAGAGTTGTATGTGTGTGTGTGTGTGTGTACACTTTGTAACAAAAAGAGAGGAAAGCAGGAAGCAGGTTTACTATTTTTGTTTTTCTTCCACCAGGGTTATTGCTGGGGCATGGTGCCTGCACTACAAATCCACTGCTCCTAGAGGCTTTTTTTTTTCTCCTTTTGTTGCCCTTGTTTGTTTGTTTTTTGTGTGTTTAATTTTTTTTAATTTTTAATATTTATTTATTTATTTTCCCTTGTGTTGCCCCTGTTGTTTTTTATAATTGTTGTAGTTATTATTGTTGTTACTGATGTCTTTGCTGTTAGATAGGACAGAGAAATGTAGAGAGAAGGGCAAGACAGAGAGGGGGAAAGAAAGAAACCTGCAGACCTGCTTCACCACCTGTGAAGCGACTCCCCTACATGTGGGGAGCCAGGGCTGGAACCAAGATCCTTAGCCAGTCCTTGTGCTTTGCACCACATGTGCTTAACTGCTGTGGTACCACCCGCCTCCCTGTTGCCCTTATTGTTATTGCTATTATTGTTGTTGTTATGGCTGTCATTGTTGTTGGATAGGATAGAGAGAAATTGAGGGAGGAGGGGAAGACAGTGAAGAGGAGTGAAAGATAGACACCTGCAGCTTTCACCACTTGTAAAGCCACCCCTGGAGGTGGACAGCCAGGGGCTCGAACCTGGGTCCTTACCACAGTCCTTAAGCTTCACGCCATGTGTGCTTAAGCTGATGCGCGACTGCCAGACCCCCAGTTTATTGGTTTTCAAGGCTTTCTTTATTGTACTCATTAAGAATAGCATAAGGGAGCATAAAATTTAGGAGATAATTGAACAAAAGAAATGACAGCCAATTTTCAGAATATTTAAATTATATAAAATCTCTTTTGAATGGGAATATACTCCTGCATACAGATTTATATTATTAGGTTTATTCAGTATTATATAAAAATACTTCTAGGAAAAATATTTCTAGGATGTAGATAAATAGATACACCTAAAATATTTAACTTGGCATATTTTATGTAAATGAAGAATTGAAAGCTGGATGTTTTAATCTGATATATATATATATATATATATATATATATATATATATATATATATATTTAGAGCAACTGTTTATATGCCCAAATATTTAGGTAATTGATAGTCATAAAACACAAATATTTTCATTTGGAATTGATGTAAAATCCTTAAAACAACTTTAAATGAATATTGTTTGGCTTAATTTTCCAAAAGATAGTGCTTTAAATATAGTTCTAACTTCCCATTTGTTGACAAAATAATGATTTTTTTTCCTACTAAAGAGGATTTTATAACATGCCTATTCTTTTTATGGTACTGAAAAATTCTCTTTATGTTGGTCTACCAAGACATCCTTTCAAATATAAAATTAGTATTTTGTCTACCATACTCAACAATAGCTTTTCCTAAGAGTATTTTTCATATGTCAAGGGCACAAGAACAATAAAAGATTCAGTCTATAAAGGGCCACATTATTGACAGGTGGCCAGGAACTGTTCCAAAAAGCTTTATAAAAGATAAACACTAAAAAAAGACCATGAGAAAATTATGCAAACTACTTTCCTCATTTGCTTTGAAACTATCAAATGAGCCAGTTTCTTGTTTGACTAAATATGTCTGCATTCTTCAAATGAAATATTGCATTTTATTTTCATGGATTTGGTGATGGGACAACATGCTCTAGATTACTGTGATCAAGGAGTGAACATACAGTTTAGCAATATGTTAAATTCTGTCTTCTAAATTGTGTAGTACAATTTAAATTTCTCAGTTCACAAAAATGATGAACTTCCATTTGTTTTACAAAAACAAATGTCAAGAAAAAAATCAGCAATCACTACCAATTTATAGGAAAGATAATTCCTTATAATTTCCTTAAAATAGAGGTGATTAGTTTTCATTTTTTATAGTATAATTTTAAAAAATAATTTAAATTTTTTTTCTTATTCCCTTTTTTGCCTTTGTTGTAATTATTGATGTCATCATTGTTGGATAGGACAGAGAGCAATGGAGAGAGGAAGGGAAGATGGAGGAGAGAAAGATAGACACCTACAGACCTGCTTCACCACCTGTGAAGGACTCCCTTGCAGGTGGGGAGCCGGGGGCTTGAACCAGGATCCTTAAGCTGGTCCTTGTGCTTTGCACCACCTGTACTTAACCCTCTGTGCTACTGCCTGACTCCCCAGTTTTCATTTTTACTGTCAGTCAACTAGGCAACTGAAATGTAGTACACACATTTTGGATCTTGATATAATCTGACTTTTAATTCACAGTATGCTATAAAAATTTCATTTCTCTCTTGTGTTGTAATAATTTACCATGATTTATCTAATTGTTCTTTAATTTATGTAAATTTTGAACTTCTAATTGTTTTAAACATTACACAAAATACTGTAATAAGCTTCCATAGTTACATGTTGTTCAGGATAACAGTTAAAATTTTGCTAATTTTTTCAAACTCTTGATACACAAAAGGTAGCTTTAACATTCAAAAAATTGTGCCAGTTTATCTTAACACAAAGATTATATCAATTTTTTCCACAAGATATCTAGACTTCTATTTCTCCAGATTTGACCTGCTACTGGAAGAATCTTTCTTCAGGTGGTTCACTATTTGACTATTTAAACTATAAAGATAGTTTTTATTCCTTGAAATTCAACCATTTGTATACCACAATCATCAAACAGATTTCAAAACTTGTTAAGAATTGTTAATATCCTCCTTTTTTTAGAAGAGAAAATTTTATACTCATTCATTGTATTCATTGGCAGTCTTAAATGCCTGGTTTATTTGCCATGTTTATCTGCCAATCAGTATCATACTTATTCATTTAGTTATAAATATGTAATCTGACTAGGAAAATATTAGTTTAGATTCTTTCGATCGATGAGTTAAAAAAAATTACATTTGGGGGGCCAGAGCCAAAGACAACACATGGCCTGAACTCTGCAAGGAGGCTGCTTCAAGACTGGGAATTTGGGTGAAGGTAGGAATTCTGGGTCAGTAGTGGAATAGGGGTACACTGGGTGGGTAGAGAAGAACTAAAGAAGAGTCCTATAATTCATATTTGGGCTGGCAAACAGAGACCTAAAAGGGAAAAAAGAAACAGGGAGATTGGCTGGGAAGTTTCTGTTTTGCTAGTTTCCAACTCCCACATCAGCTAATCCTGGTGGGACTCCTGTGGAGGGAATTTCTTTAACAAGATTCCTGGATCAGCAGGGGTATCTTTCAGATATGTGTCATTCAAAAGACATTGAAGGTAGCAGGAACTCTATCTGAGTGAAAGAATACCTAACCAAACAGGGCCTTGGTCTTGCCTGGGATAAGGTACCTGTGCTTTTCTGCTAACACTTGAGTTTGTCTAAATTTACTCTATTTTTGGCTTGGATTAGGAAAGAGATGAAGCTGTGTGGAGCCAATCTGTACTGGTTCAATCTGCAGACTGACTGTTAGGGAATTTAATTTAATTTTATTCTATTATCATTGTTACTTGTGCTTGTCTCTTTACCACTCTCCAACTTGAGCAAAAGCAGCCATTGCTGCTTCCTCCACTGACTGGTGGTTGGGTGGGTACATATTATGGGAGAGAATTGCCCCTCGCTCTTTTCTCTACTTCCCTTCTTCTTTACTTAAAGCTGATTTAAAAAATCTCTTTCCTTTCCCTGCTTTCTTTTTCACTCTTTTTTATTCACTGGCACTTGTTAATTATCTTATAAAAGAAGTCTGAGTGAGAGTTGATTATTTCTTCTTCTTCATCTTCTCTCTCTCCCCCCTCTGTGTCTCTCTCCTCTTTCCTTCTCTTTCTCTTCCCATTATCTATAGAATTTATAGTTGACAGCTTTTTTTGTACTTGTCTATTCTTACCTTTCCTTATTTCTTTTCTGTCTATCTTACTTTTTTTTTCTTTTCCATTTTATTTTCCTTTGTATAGTTGGTTTTTGTTTTTAGAGTAAAGCTGTTGCTTGACTATTTGGTCTTGGTTGAATTGCATTAATCTTTGCTTTGGCTGCTAGTGTAGGTTTGTAAATTCATCTGAGAAAATACTCTAGTGTGGCCTATACTCACACAACACAACTGAAGAGCAACAGGACAGAGAAATATAATCCACACCAACTTAAAAAAAAATGGTGAAACAAGAGCAAATAAAACTGCTAGCACAATGAATGAGGATAGGACCCCAGAAACTCCACATAAATCAGAAGCAATTATAGATAAGAGAACTATTGAAACAGTAATAGAATTATACTTACAGAAATGAGGGCAACTATTGAAGAAAGGGCTATCATAAGTAGGGAAACAACGGATGATATCTTCAAAGAAAATACCAGCTACCTCAAGGTAATTAGAGAACTGAAAGCATAAATAGATGAGCTAAAAGGACAAAAAAAGCTTAAAGAAGGAAGCCAAGGGAAGGGAATGCAGATTAATAGAAAAAAAATGTAGGTTAACAAAAAAAGCCTAAAGAAGGAAGCTGGGGGAAGGGAATGCAGGTTAACAGAAGCAGAAGATAGAATTAGCCAGACAGAGGATGAACTAAGAAAGACAATAAAGAGATAAAAAAGAGATTGAGAGATGCTGAAAACAACAACAGAGACATATGGGATTATCTCAAAGAAGTAACATATGCATAATTTGCATACCAGAGAAATAAAGAGGAAGAGGAAGTAAACATCCTAGAGGAAATAATAGAAGAAAACTTCCCAGCCCTAAACAACATATAGGACTTTAAGGTTCAAGAGGCTCAGAGAGTCCTAAACAGAATCAACCAAGACCTGAAGACACCAAGACAAATCATAGTTACAATGGAAAGAAACAAGGATAAAGAAAGGATCCTAAAGGATGAAAGAGAAAAACAAAAAGGCACATACAGTGGAAACCCCATACAACTATCAGCAGAATTCTCCACTCAAACTCTAAAAGCCAGAAGAGAATGGCAAGATATTTATTGTGCCCTCAATGAAAAAGGATTTCAACCAAGGATACTATAACTAGCTAAACTTTCATTCAGACTTAGATGGAAGTATCAAAACCTTCTCAGATAAGCAACAGTTAAAGGAGGCAACTATCTCCAAGCCAGCCCTGAAAGAGGTTCTAAAAGACCTCTTATAAACAAGAATATCATCAAAATAATGTTCATATATCAGAGAAAAAAATCCTGCTGAATAATGGCACTTCAATACCTTAAATCCATAATATCAATAAATGTCAGTGGCTTAAATTTATGCATTAAAAGGCACAGAGTAAGAGAATGGATCAAAAAACACAACCCAACCATATGCTGCTTGCAAGAATCCCACCTGACTCAACAAGACAAACACAGACTTAAAGTGAAAAGATGGAAAACTATCATATAGGCTAATGGACCACAAAAATAGGGCAGGAACAGCGATTCTCATATCTGACACAATAGACTTTAAATTAAATAAAGTAATAGAAGATATGAAAAGTCATTACATAATGATCAGAGGATCAAGCAATCAAAAAGACTTAACAATTATTAACATCTATGCATCCAATGAGGGCCCATCTAAATACATCCAACACCTACTGAAAGAACTACAAAAATACATCAATAGTATTACAGTAATATTCGGATACTTCAAAACCCCATTCTCACACTTGGACAGATCGATGAAGCAGAGAATCAACAAAGAAACAAAAAAATTAAACAAAGAAATATATAGACTAGACCTCCTGGAAATTTTCAGAGTTCTTCACCTCAAAAAACCAGAATACTTTCTTTTCAAATCCACACAGCACATCCTCAAGGATAGAACACATGTTAAGCCACAAAGACAGTATCAACAAATTCAAGAACACTGAAATCATCCCTAGTATCTTTTCAGACCACAGCTGAGTAAAGCTGGCATCAAACAGAAAATTACTAAAAGTCATAAAACTTAGAAATTCAACAACATACTGCTTAATAACTGCTGGGAAAAAGAGCCAATCAAGAAAGAAATTCAAATGTTTCTCGAAAAAAATGAAAATGAAGACATGAGCTGTCAGAATATATGGGCCACAGCTAAAGCAGTATTTAGAGGGAAACTCATATCCATACAAGCACACATTGGAGAACAAGAAAAAGCTCAAGTAAACAACCTTACTGCATGCCTTAAATATATAAAAGAGAAACAAAGGAACTCTACAGCATACAGAAAGACTGAAATCACCAAAATTAGAGCAGAATTAAACAACACTGAAAATAAAAGAACCATACAAAAGATCAATGAAGCCAAATGTTGGTTCTTTGAAAAATTAAACAAAATTGACAAACCCTTAGCCAGACTCACAAAAAAAAGGGAGAAGACTCAAATAGAGCTATAGAAGTATAAACGATAGGAGAGATATCACAACAGACACCACAGAAATCCAAAACATCATGAGAAACTCCTATGAACAACTATATGCCACCAAGCTAGAGAATCTGGAAGAACTGGAAGAATCCCTACAAAAATATACCCTTCTAAAACTGAACCAGGAAGAACTACAGTACCTAAATGAACCAATCACAGGCAATGAAATTGAAACGGTTATTAAGAATCTTGCAACAACAAAAGTCCAAGACCAGATGGCTTTACAAATTAATTCTACAAAACCTTCAGGAAACAGTTAATACCTACAGTTTTAAACTCTTTCAAAAGATCTAAGAACCAGGAACATTCCCTTCCACCTTCTATGAAGCCAGCATCATCACCCTGATATCAAAAGTGGATAGGAACAAAACAAAAAAGGAAAACTACAGTCCAATATCTCAGATGAACAGAGATGCCAAAATCTTGAACAACATAATGGCCAACCTGATACAGCAGTATATGAAAAAGATTGTTCACCATGACCAAGAGGGATTTATCCCAGGAATGTAAAGCTGGTTCAATATACATAAGTCAATCTTTGTCATTCACTACATCAATATAAGAAAAACCAAAAACCACATTATTATCTCAATAGATGCAGTGAAAACCTTTGATAAAATCCAAAACCCAATCAGCATTGGTAGAACACTTGCCCACTTAAACCTCAAGGACATCTTTGATGATACAAACCCAAATGCAAGGAAGATTAAAACAAAAACAAATCAGTGGGACTACATCAAATTGAAGAGCTTCTGCATAGCCACATCACTGAAG
The DNA here is from genome assembly GCF_950295315.1 of Erinaceus europaeus. Taxonomy (NCBI): domain Eukaryota; kingdom Metazoa; phylum Chordata; class Mammalia; order Eulipotyphla; family Erinaceidae; genus Erinaceus; species Erinaceus europaeus. Next base: position 43,144,806 of record NC_080169.1, on the reverse strand, counting down.
CAATCACAGAATGGGAGAAGATCTTCATATGCCATACATCAGACAAGAGACTAATAACCAAAATATAGAAAGAGCTCAGCAAACTTAGGAACAAAAAAATCAAATGACCCCATCCAAAAATGGGAAGAGGATATGAACAGAACATTCACTGCACAACAGATCCAAAAGGCTAATAAATACATGGAAGATTGCTCCAGGTCACTGATTGTCAGAAAAATGCAAACAGAGATGTTGGAGAAAGGACACACTGTGCCAGAAAGTCTAGGCCATTGTCTCCATGAGATCCAAGCGAGTTGACCCCCAACTTTCCCTTCAGGTTGAGAGAAGATCTGTTTCCTCCAGTCTCTGGAATTTATGACGGCTGGACCCTTGGACATGAGTGCCTTTCTACACATGCCACCTCCCCCCTTTCCTTCTTTAATTAGAAGCCATGGATAACTATGTTAACTTTAAAACTCCAGCAAACATGCTCAGCTGTTCCCCTCTCTCTTACTGCTCTAAAGTGCCTGCAATTTACCTCCGGAAAAATGTACATTGTAAAGGTTATGTCAGTAAAGTTATGGCATATGTATATACATATACACATACACATACACATACACATATACATATACATCATATACACATACACATACATATACATATACACACTTTTGCTTTCAATAAAACACTGCTCTCCGAGACTTCCCCAGGTCCCATGGGGGCTGCTCTGACCCTCCGTCGCCCAACGACTGGTGTGGTGGGGAAGCTGGAGCAAGCTGCCCCACATAAAGACAACATTGAGATACCACTTCACCCCTGTTAGAATGGCACACATCAAAAAGGACAGCAGCAACAAATGCTGGAGAGTTTATGGGGACAAAGGAACACTTCAGCACTGCTGGTGGGAATGTATATTGGGCCAACCTCTGTGGAGAGCCATCTGGAGAACTCTCACAAGGCTAGATACAGACTTTCCATATGACCCAGTAATTTCCCTCCTAGAGATATACTCCAAGGACTCTATCACAACCAACCAAAAAGATATGTGTACACCTATGTTCATTGTTCATGTGTACACCACAATTCATAACACTAAAACTTGGAAGCAACCCAGGTGCCCAACAACAGATGAATGGCTGAGAATGTTGTGGTATATATACACACTGAAATATTACGTAGCTGTTAATGTGAACCCACCTTCTCTGACCCATCTTGGACAGAACTAGAAGGAATTATGTTAATTGAGCTAAGTCAGAAAGACAAAGATGAGTATGGTATGAGCCCACTCATAAACAGATGTTGAGAAAGAATAACAGAAAGGGAAACTCAAAGCAAAATCATATTGAGTTTGGAGTAGGGCACCAAAGTAAAAATCGCTAGGTGGAGGGTGAGGATTGATGCTCAGTTTCACTGGGAGAGTGTGTGTGTGTGGGGTGATGGACCACAGTCTTTTAGTGGTGGGAATGGTATTTCTGTACACTCCTATTAACTTGTAGTCCTATAAATCACTACTTAATTAATATGAGAGGGGAAAATTGATTGAATGTCTCAAACTTTTCAATGCACAGACCATATGCTGAGTCTTCGAAATGCTGACTCTCCTAAAAGCTTAGACCAGGAGAGTAGAAGCAACAAGTGGCATTATTTTATAAAATACACACACACACACACATATATATTTACATATATTTATTTTATCAAATGACAAATTATGGTGAGTCGTGTATTATATAACAAATCTAAACAATGGGATTTTCAAAGTCAACCCAATTGCCAAATAATTTGATTATAGCAATAATTATCTATTGCCTTCTTAAACCCTAAGACAGCAGGAACCTCCTGATTCCTCTACAACTCCCAAATTTCCCCCAGGCCTGGAACCACTAGAGTGGGGCTCACTTTCCAGCATGCTTCTCTCGATTCATACCAACTGATACTGCATCTACTGATTCCAACCTATTAAATGCAATGAGTACCACCTTGGCATGCTTCACTTCTGATTGTATCCAGAGAAGTTAGGCATGAAATGTCAACCCTTCAGCATCATTACTCCAGTGAGACCTTTCCTTTCCCATAGGACTCCTTAATTCCATTTTGGGTGGTTCCTAACAAAGTCTCAAAACCTAGATATAGACTAGGTCCCATGAGATAGGGCAGATGTACACATGTATCCATAAATTAAGGCAAAATATATACCTTAAAGCAAGAGTGCGCATTAGTTTGCAGTGAGTCAATAAATGAAGCAAGCAAGTAAAAAGACCTAAAAAGACACCTTAAAGTACCAAATGAAATAGTTTCTACTTAGACCTACATACCCTCCTCACAGATTTCCTACTACACTTCCCTCAGTCACTCCAAAGCTAGCCTTATCAAAGTAAAGACTACAAAAGCTGAATAAGGATAAGAGACTGGCATACTTTAATGATAACTGTTTAGTCATTATCAGGCCACCCATCAGCTGGGGCACTAGTCGGGGATTCCTGGGATTCCCACATAAACATGATGAGGCTAGACCTTGAGGCTAGACCTCTCTCCATTATCATTGATAATCTCCATCAGGAACAACATAATGGACTCCTTTGGGGCCCCCCATAGGACCTTGCCCTCAATGTAGATCAACAATGGTAAGAGAATGTTCCATCCTCTGAATGGGTATTGGGTAACATACTCTATCAACCACCTGAAGAAGATGGGTCCAGAAAGTGTTGCAACTTGGAATCTTCCTACTGTGGATGAACTTGCATCCACAGAAGGCAAGTTCAGACCTACAGGGATGTAGAGGTTACATAGGCTCCTATGCTGAATATGGGCCCCAGATCAAATAGATGGGGTTTACAGTCAACAATATTTATACACTTTTCCCATATTTGGGAGCCACTCTCTTCCCTGATCCAGCTTTCTGGTCCTTTTTCCAGACATGAAATCATCTCCCCATACAATAACCTGGGTTGACCTGTGTATCAGATTTCAGGTTCAGGCAAAATCTAATAAAGTCATGGGCTCTTTGGGAAATACCTAAAATAGACCTACTAGCTATTTACAAAATGGAGACCCCAAATCTTCTTCAGCAATATTCCAGGCTTTAGGTTCATGACTAATCAACAATTTGTATGGCTTTATATGTAAATTCTTTTTCAGCCACCAGGTTCCAGATGCTACCAAGATGCCAACCAGAATTTCCTGGACAGATGTCCCCACCAATTTATCCTGGAACTCTGCTTCTTCAAAGCCCTGCCCCACTAGGGAAAGAGAGAGGCAGGCTGGGAGTATGGATCAAACTGTCAATGCCCATGTTCAGCGGGGAAGCAATTACAAAAGCCAGACCTTTCACCTTCTGCACCCCATAATGACCCTGGGTCTTTATTCCCAGGGGATTAAAGATTAGGAAAGCTATCAGGGGAGGGGATGGAATATGGAGCTCTGGTGTTGGGAATTGTAACCCTCTTATCCTATGGTCTTGTCAGTGTTTCCATTTGATAAATTAATTAAAAAATTATATTTTGTCTACTGACTTATAATAAATTAAGTCTACTCTTATTTTATTTCAACATATTGTTTACCTATGACAGAGAGAGAGCGGAATAAAGAGAGATAGAAAGAGAGAGAGAGAAAGAGAGAAATTCAGTAATTTCATATCCAGAGTTCCAACACTGAACCACCTCACAGGCTTCTAAAATCTTTTCTTTTTAAGATAAGCAAAAGGAGTGCCCACAACTTGTTTGACTTGAGTTTTAATTTAAAATATAAGTCTCAAATGACAAATAAATTTAGTGCATATGGAGAGATCACTATGAAGTTAAAATCTCAACTTCAATAAGTAATTAAATTTTAATAAGAAATCACATAAGGAAATCAAATTAAATATACAAAATTAGAAATAGCTCTTTAGATGAGACAATGAATGAGAAATCAGTGATTAGCACCACTAATTTATACATGTCAAATACAGCAATTTATTCTAGGTTGTATCATTTCTTGGCCTCTTTTAAGAAAAATTACTTGTGATCAGGTGGTGACACACCTGGTTACGCCTACATTACAATATGCAAGCAAGACTCATGACCCTAGGTCCTCTCCTGCAGATCTCTCTCTGCTCTTCTCTGTTTCTGGCTTCCTCTTCTCTCTTGATTTCTCTCTGTCTGTATCCAACAAATAAATAAAGAAAGAGAGAGAAAGAATGAGGGAGAGAGAAAAAGGAAGGAGGAAGAGAGAGAGAAGAGAGAGAGAAGGGAAGAAAGGAGAGAGACCAGAGACTGAAAAATGATTTCATATATGGAGATGAAAATATTAATTTTATTTATGCAATTATAAAATTTATTATAAATTCATTTACAGAGGGCTGGGCAGTAGTGCAGTGGGTTAAGTGCACATGGAGCAAAGTACAAGGGCCAGCATAAAGAATAAACCATACTACTGTTATAATAAGGCCATTCACTTTTGGGTGATGATTTAGTGGAAAAAATAGCAACATTTTATCAACTGTTACATTTCTAATATATGATACTTATTTTAAATGAATCAGTTTTTTAAATACGTGTGTGTGTGTGTGTGTGTGTGTGTGTGTGTGTGTGTGTGTTGTGTGTGTGTAGTTATAGAAGACCAAAAAGAGTTCAAATATTTTTTGAAAGTCCCCTGATCATGGTGCAGGTGGAAGCACAGCAATTGTAGAAGACAATTCATATCCTGAGTAGGTGGCAATTTTATTAAGTATAAGCTGTTATCTTCCTCATGGTAAAAAGTGTAAATACAGTTGATTAGCTGACTGGTGCTCATAGTTTGATCCTAAGCAGTGGAAGCAAGATCATCATGGGTAAGTAAGAGTCTATGATGTTTTATCCATACATAGGTTCCACCCCTAATGACAAGCTAGTCTTGGGTATCTGTAAGAAAAGTTTGGCCAACATATGCCTTATTGACACTCACACATAATCATGATTTTGTTTTGTTTTGTTTTTGTTTAGACTAAGGTACTGCTCAATTCTGGTTTATGGTAGGGCTGGGGATTGAACCTGGGACTTCAGACCCTCACGCATGAAAGTCTTTTGCCTAATAATCATTATGCTATTATCCCAACCACATTATATTTTTACCATTAAATTTATCAATGTTGACACTTATTTCTCTGATTTACAATTGATAAGGACCTATCTTCTGGGTTTTGCTTAGTCAGCTTGGACTGCTATAAGGAAATACATAGATTAAGTGGGTTAAACAATATGCATTTATTTCTCACTATCTTTGGATGTTGCAAGTTCAAGTTCAGAGAGCTAGCCCCTTGGTCAGATTCTGGTGAAGGTTCTCATCCTGGTTTATAGATAGCCTAACTATCTCCTTAAAGCCTTATCTCTTAATACCATCCTACTGGTAGTTTTTAATATTCTTCAGGAACATAACTATATAGTTCATCAGTTCATTGTAATTAAAGTCTTGTATAACTTATCTGGACTTCGAGGTTAAAAAAAATAAATAAATCACTTTCCATGGGTGATAAATCTATACACACTGCAATTTATGTTATTTATCCTTTGAAATAAAGTGAACCGAAAAATGTACAGTCACAACTCCATTCTTTAGGTGGATTTTCTGCTCACCATTATACTTAAGGACCATGACAAATGGGGCTTTTGTATTTCAGGAGCATATTTACAGTGAGTATCTAATTATTATCCTTGAGACCATCAGGACTGATTTTTTCACCATTAATTTGTCTTTTTGTTGAAACTGAACCTTCCACATATGCAATTTCATGGATCCAGACACATTTTGATTCAAATAGAGAGTGGAAGAAAGAAAGAAAGAAAGATACACAACTATCAAATAGCCATAATTTAACAATCATAATATACTAGTACCATTTATGAGGCCAATCTGCACTTAAGATATATCATTATACTTTCTGAAGCCAAAAGAAGAATATATACATATATATATTCATAATATATATACATTATGAATATATATATATTTACTCCAGGATATTAATACACACAACTTCATTGTGTAATTGGTTTTAAGATTATGACAGAGAATAAATTAAAACAGATGATTAAACTCCCATGAGGGATATGCATTTGCATATCCATTATAAAACTAAAAATCAGAGAACACAATAGTGGTGAATAGTGCAATATGCTATAGCCAAGATCTTCAGAACATATGGATAGATCAACCCAGGATGCAGCAAGAAAGAGTTGAGCTCTGGACTTGCAAGCATGAGTTCCCAAGTTCAATTCCTCTCCCTACACATACCAGAGCCCTGTTCTGCATCCCTGACTTAAGTAAAATAAACAACTTTTAAAATAAGGTAATGTAGGTTACTCATAGTCCTATCCAGGTTAGGGTCACAAACCACTTGTCCTGGTTCCTCAGTTAAGTACTTTCACATTTTCCTTAGGAGACTTTAATTCAGGTGAATGCCTATAGTGGAAAGCTCTTTTTTAAACTTCTAGTAGGTAAATTGTTAATATAATCTTGTGATCCATAAACTGTCCATTAAATCACAAACATACATCTATCATATTAGCATCTATGACTTATAAGAATTCACAGAGACTTCTGATACAATATTTTATATGTGTTCTTTTAGTGGAATCATTTTTTTAAAAAAGTTATTCATTTATTCCCTTTTGTTGCCCTTGTTTTATTGCTGTAGTTATTATTGTTGTCATCGTTGTTGGATAGGACAAAGAGAAATGGAGAGAGGAGGGGAAGACAGAGCAGGGGAGAAAAAGACAGACACCTGCAGACCTGTTTCACCTCCTGTGAAGCGATTCCCCTGCAGGTGGGGAGTGGGGGGGGGGGTTTGAACTGGGATCCTTAAACCTGTCCTTGTACTTTGTGCCATGTGCAATTAACCCACTGCACTACCGCCCGAATCCTCTTTTTTTTTTTTAAAAAAAGAGCTCTTTTCTTAGCAAAGTTGTTCATTCTTAGTAGTATGACATTTTATTTATTAAATGTTTATTTCATATATTCCTGTGTAGCTTTTCTTTCTGTAAATTTTTTTTTTCCTCCAGGGTTATTGCTGGGCTCGGTGCCTGCACCATGAATCCACCGCTCCTGGAGGCCATTTTTTCCCCTTTCTGTTGCCCTAGTTGTTGCAGCCTCCTTGCGGTTATTATTGCCATTGTTGACGTTGCTTTGTTGTTGAATAGGACAGAGAGAAATGGAGAGAGGAGGGGAAGACAGAGAGGGGGAGAGAAAGATAGACACCTGCAGACCTGCTTCACCGCCTGTGAAGTGACTCCCCTGCAGGTGGGGAGCCGGGGCTCGAACAGGGATCCTTACGCCAGTCCCTGCGCTTTGCACCACGTGCACTTAACCCACTGCGCCACCGCCCGACCCCCTCTTTCTGTAAATTTTAACTGAATCTTTTTTTGACAATTTTTCAAGTATTTTAACTTTCAAACTGAATAATATCCATTTTCTTATTGTTCTTAGTGAGTCTTCTAATACGACCAGTAAATTTGGTAATTTTCTGTGGCACTGTTAAGTTATATAATAGCATCACAGAGCACACTGAGAACTAGCCAAAAATAAAGTTGAATGCATAAGTAAAATACCTGGTCATGTCTATCTATCTTTAGTTATTATTGAGGAAAAATAGGCAGTTGCCCATTTCAACAAGATGAATTATATCCCAAACTCTTTTAAATACTCTGCTAACTCATACTTCATCAAGGAGCAAACTTTCCCAGATTAGACTGTGCTGTGTTTTATTTGCTATGGTGATTCTTTTGGTAACTTGCTTGGCTAATTTAGTCCCATAGTGAGAACAACATATAATGAAAATCCTGTTTGTGAATATTGATTTATTCAGTAAATCCTATACAAAGGTTTACTAGATGGAATTTTATTTCACCTTTGAGATCTTTGCGATTCCTTAGTCACTTTCAGTGACCCAGATTCAGTGACCCAGGATACTATGTATTCATTTATAATCCCATAACTTTTTTCTCTCAGAATACTGTAGTTATTTTTTTGGGGGGGGATTTTAAGCTTTATTCAGAAAATCAAGAACATATGCATATTGGAGAGGAGAGCGAGAAGGAAAGAAAGACAGGAGGACAAGATCCATTTATTTACATATTGATGCTCCTAGCTTGGCAGAGAGAGAATACTGTCATTCTATTGCATAAATAATAACTGCCAATTTTTAGGTTATAGTTGAAGACAAATATTCATAATATATTTGTGTACTTTGACTTGATAACAGACTTGCGATGGTTACACAAAAATGCCTTACATATCTATCTGCATTAATTTCATACTCTTTTGGTAGGAAGAGAAACATTTAAGTCAAAATTAACCTCACAAATAAAAGTCTTATTATAAGAATCAATTGTAGTGCTAAAAATGTTCTCAGCATCCTATACTGAAGTTTCAGGAATCATTTTTCATACAGTCTCCAGGCTAAATAGGACACACACACACAAAAAAAAATATAGAGGATGCATTATTTGAATTACCAGGGATGAGGATTCTTTTTCTGCCAAACACATCATTATAACATCAGGCCATTCAAATTATCAATGTAAAAATTATCAATTAATGCTGCTTTGAAAAAATAACCTAGATTTGTTGAATTTCAAACCCTATCTTCAATTCCCTTTGCAGGAGCAGTTCTATTTCATGGACCATATATGGCCTATAAACAGGACATTCCCCACCCCTTGACCTAGATAGTGGCAACTTCATTTGGATCAACTAGACTCTGTTCCCTACCAGAATTTAATTTTCTTATCTTTCTGTTTTAAAAGATGTATTTATTAACTAGTGAGAGAGAGAGAGAGAGATAGAGAGAGAGAGAGAGAGAGCCAGAGAGCCTGAGAAATACCAAAGCTTTATCTGGTAATGTGCCCTCTTGCTATGTTTCTTAAATCCCATTTAGGAGTAAAATCATCTCGTGTTTTCTCTCAACTTCTGGATTATTTCATTAAGCGTGGTCCCCTCTAAATTCATGCCTGTGGCTCCAAAGTCAATTTTAGTCCACTACACCACCATAAACCATAAGCCAGAAGCGAGTAGTATTTTCATAGTAGTAGTAGTAGTATAGAGGATTTCTTACATCAATGGTCACACATTTCTAAGTTTTGTTAAATTATATCTTATATTGCTGACTATTTTGTGCATACAAACTTATTTTCTCAAATAATATTTTAAGTCATTCAAAGACAACAGCTTTGCCATGTTCCTTTTGTAGGACTGACTATAATGTAGACTGTCAATAATAATAAAAAATGTCTTTCCAAGAGTGTATATAAGATATAATTGGTATTTCTCTTTAGTAAGTACTTGGTAAATTACAAGACATAAATCAATATAACAGATTCTAGATATCTTCAGATAAATACTCTGTTTGCCATCCTGAGTGAATTTTCAAGAGTCTAAAAAACTGAGTTCCCTGACTCTGGATGTCAGAGTTATTTTATACTCAGAAAAATGACATTAATGAAAGTCAAATACTTTGGTGGACCACCCTCAACATCAGCAGGGGGACATAAGTGAATTCAATATAAAATGCATCAGTTTCTGTGATAATTGCTAAGAAAAAAAATTAGCTTGTAGGTTAAAGAAGTCTGTGCCTAAAAGCAGAGATTGATCAACTGTTCAAAATTCTCATTCATTACAATGTTATCTACTTCAAAAGAGAGCAATCAATGCTAGTATGCATGACAGTTAACTTTGAGAACTTTAGTATTATTCTGACTTATTTTATTTTTCCTAAAGTCAGCATCAGAAGGATTCATGTTTATGTGTATTTTATTTTAGACTTGTTGCCACTCGCTGATATGCTTGTGAAGATGACTTCACGAAGTGATGTAATTCAAATTAATTTCCCCACATCAGCCTTTTTGTTTTTTCACTCAGATGGTGTTAATGGTTGACTCATTGTCACAGTGGCATTTTCTTCAGTTCTATTATGTCTCTCTGAAGTCTTGGTACATTTTTACAATTGTTGTCATCCTGGAGGATCATACTTCCTCCATGTGACAAATACGACCCTCAAGACCTGAGATTTAGAGCCCTCACAGGAAATCTCAGCCTCTTAGATGGTCCTTTACTCCTTTGCTAGTGACTAAATTTTTTCTCTGCAAATAAGCAGATTTTCAAAATTTTATACTATTAAAGATTCCAGCCTTATCTTCTTTGACATTCTGTATTATTTTTGCTTTAAAGCATTATAAAGCAGGGACAGTGTGTAGAGCACTTCCTTTATCTCTGACTTATGTGTAGCTTTTTAATTACCTTGAAAAGAAAATGAACATATTTAAGATAAATTGGGCTATTTTTTAAGATCTTAGCAGAAATTCTATTTGTCTAATGGGATGAGTGAAAAATTGAAAATTCTCAAGTGTGAGTAAATTTCTTAGTCCTAAAACAATACTTTTCAGAAATATTTAAGTTCATAAAATCTTGTCTTCTAAAACATTATTTTGATAAAATTTTTGTGAAAATGCTTGGTCATAAGTAACTTAGATCTATGGTAATTACCCACCAGATGAATATTAATTTATCAAAGTACTTAAAAGAATGTAGGCTACACTCACTCCTAGAATTTTAAAACTGCAAGTCATCCATCTATGTGTAATCATCTTTAATTTGTTCTGCACCATCAGTGGCCAGATGGATCTTTTCAACATGCAAATCTGTTCCTGTCACCATTTTGCTAGGACTCTGGTGCCTTCAGACCACTCCATGATTAAAACAATACTGGCAAGGATGACCTGTAAACCCCACTTGGACCTGACCTATACAAATATTTCCAAACCTCTATTTAATTTTGTTCCATGTTCCATGTCAATAGCATGCATGCTTTAACAATTTTTGTCTCAAACTGAACTCTACTGTACCATTTAAGATGCTCAAGTTCCAAGAGGTAATTCATAACTTGAAGGCAGATATTCTGTTATATTTTATCCACAATGTCTAGGATAATGCATGACATATATTAACAGCCACTAAATCACTACTTGTTTCATGAATACATTATAATGAATAATGTCAGGGAAGAGGTTCCAGCCTCCATGCTTAATGTTCTCTCTGGGTTCAATCCTCAGGGGCATATGAGAGCAACAAGGAGAACTCTATGCATAGTGGAGTGGTGCTTTTGTACTCTCTTTTTCTATTTTGTTTTCACACTCTAAAGATAAAAATTAAACTAGAGAGGTATTTCATTGATAAAGTACATACATGAGACGTTAGGCCCAATCCTGAATGACACTAAAAAACAATGAAAAGCAAAATAAAAATAATGTGGGTAAAAGTTTAACTTCCTAATTGGAAATAATTATTGTGGCTAACACATTAGTGAAGTCAAATGTTCCCCAATAAATCTAATGCCTTAAAGTACACATTTTGAATGAGAATCTCCTTTTTATAGGACTGGTAAATAATTCGTATGTGTTTTGAAGACTGAAAAAGATCAAATCATTAATTTACACAGGTTTTTAGATGAGCTCTTTGTATCAGCTAGATGATTAAGCATATAGAAAAAGGAATTTTTTTCTACAATAAGTTATTAATTTATGCTTTCAGAAAATTAAAAAAAAACTAACTACTCTCTGTCAAGATTTATATGAGGCTGTAGACACATAATAATGTACTACTGTCATGCTATATTTAATTTATCCTGAAAACTTGTTTAAATAAATAATACTTAATTATTATACTCTTAGAATCAGAGATAAAGGCAACAGAAAATTTAAGTTCCTACAAATAAAATAAATTTCCAATAGGATGATTTTTTAAGAGAAAATCACTCCAAATTTTTAATATGTCAAACATCTTTAAGATAAATATTATGAATAAAAATAAAATATATTAGATCTCACTTGTATACTTAAAAAAATCATGGTTAAATAATAACAAAATAAACCCTCAGTAAAACGTAATAAAAATTTCAGAGACCCACATATATGTTTGTGCATAAATGAAATAAAAGTCAACATTTATATTAATGATAAAATTAAATATAAATAATAAATTTCACTGAACTGTTGATTATTGACAGCAGTTAAATCTCAGGTTCAAGCTCCTGGTCTCCACCTACAGGGAGAAATCTTCATGAGGGTTGAAACAGGGATGCAGGTGTCTCTCTGTTTCTTTCCTTCTGTATCTCTCCCACTCATCTCAATTTCTCTCTGTCTCTATTCAATAATAAATAAATAAAACATTTTTATTATCTTTATTTATTTATTGGATAGAAACAGCCAGACATTGAGAGGGAAGGGGATGACAGAGAGGGAGAGAGACAGAGAGACACCTGCAGCACTACTTTACCACTTGTGAAGTTTTCTCCCTACAGGTGGGGGCTGGGGGCTCGAACCTGGGTCTTTGTGCACTCAATCAGGTGCCACCATGCAACCCCAAATAAAACATTTTTTAAAAAATAAGTTAAATCTCTATATGCCATACACAAAAATAAATTGCATTGGTAGAGGCTATGAAAGCACAAATAAAGAAGATATGTTATAAATAAAGCTGAGAAAGCTATATATGGATGTGTTTTAAAACATGAATGTTTTCTTCTTCTGGCCATGATACAATAGTTTGTATAAGACCAACTCTGCAATGAAAACTAGAAAATCTGGATATTTTTTAAATATCTGATAACATTAGACATAGATTACTGTAGTAAGAACTTAGAGAACCAAGAACTCAAACAAAAATGTAGTACAAATGTATAACATTTGTCTCAATGTGTACTGTTCAGGTATTTTCCAGACCATAAACTGTGACCAGTAAGTGAAAAAAAAAATGAGCCAAAAAGACAAAGGTCAGAAATTTCATTTGTCTAAAGTTCAAAGACATATTTTAATATTGTAGCAATAAGTAGTAAATAGATACTGAAACGGATGTGAAATTGTATATGGTTATTAACTATAGTATTACAAGGTTCTTTGCACAAAGAAAGATGAATGATGACACATGCTTCCCAAAGCACTTAAGTTACTAAAAGTAATAGAAAAGATTCACAATGGTAACCTTGAAGTGTTACTTCTAACCAGTGAGTGCTATGCCCTTAACAGTTTACCTTTTTTCCCTTGGAAACAATTCTTCCCCTTATATGAATGGATCACCTTGAGAGTCTCTTATCTCTATCACATTTTCCATTTTTCTTATCTTCTAATTTAAGGATTTAGTGAAATCAATAGGAAAGTGTCACTTTCTAATAAGATGGATGTAAATCAAAGAAAAAGGAAAAGGGTGACTTAAGAATTAAATTGATTGCTTTGCTACTTGTAAATGAACTTCACAATTTAGAACCATTCAATACCAATTCATAGGTAAAGTGGCATCAAAAGCTTTGTGATGTCAAGCAGAGTTTACTTGGATGCTTCTTGATGACACAAGCATGGTTAAATTCCAAATAAACAAAGGTAAATTCCCAGTTCTCTCTTCATGTATATGACCACATGACAAAAATTATTTCTAAGGAGGAAATGTGAATGCTGGAAGAGACAATCAACTGAACTAGTTGTTATGCCATTGTGCTAGAGAATTTTCTAATTTCCACTGAAATTGTTCCTTCCCATTAATGTTAATTACCAATAATTTTCAGACCCTGCCAGCTAGAATAGCTTTGCAGGCATATAAATTCAATAAATATGGTATGACTAGAACTAGTAAGTGATGAGGGTGAGACCTAAAACCCCAAAGGAAAATGAGGCAAATGTGAGTTGGATTTCTGTTGTGTCCTTAACTGAACCTCACACAATCTGTTACCATATCAATCCCACACTCAATAGCTATTCTTCTCAAAAGAGCTCTGCTGAGTCTGACAATTAGAAACCTTCCTTAATACCTCTATAGAAAAGCTTAGGGACACTCATTTTCTTGTTTAAATGCTAAATGTTTTCACATAAAACTCTTTTTACTAGAGTGAGAGCTCTGTAAGATTGTGAGGCACAACAGGAAACAATATATGCAGCCTTGAGAATCTGAAAGACTTAGAATGACCCAACTCAGATAATTTTAACTGCAAGAACAAGCCCAGCTTGTGCACATATCAGAGCTTGTATATTTGAGCACTCACATCAAGACAAAATAAAACACTACAATATGTTGACAACATTAGGTCCAACTGTGAAATTTAATAATGACAAAATAAACAAAAATTCCATTTATAAAGAAAACAAGTATTAAAACATATGATTAGACAAGAATTTTCCAGAACCTTTTCCTCCACTCAAGACTTTAGAGGGTTCCCATGTAAGTAAGAGTCTTCATTCTCCTTAAGATAGCCATTTCTAGTTAGTTAAAAGTCACTGAGTTGTGGTCTGGGAGGTGGCACAGTGGATAAAGAATAGGACTCTTAAGCCTGCGGTCCAGAGTTCAATCTCTGGCAATACATGCACCAGAGTGATTGATGTCTGGTTATTTCTCTCTCTTCCTACCTTTCTCATAAATAAATAAATAAATAAATAAATAAATAAATAAATAAATAAAATCTTTTAAAAAGTCACTGAGTTATTTGTTTGGTTTTATGTTGATTAGTTGGACATCAAAGGTTGTAAGAAATAGTTAAAAAATAATATATCTAGACATTATAGTGGAATTCTCATAGGTAATCAGTAAATGGAAAGTAACAATATGATTTAAGCAATTACTAACTTAGATTTTTAAATTGTTGTTTTTATTGCCTATTACAAAAAACATTATATATTACTGGTGAGCACTCTGCAGTTTAATGAATGATGTCTTATTATGAATTTATGTCTAAATATACAAGTACAAGTAATTGTCCAGACATAACAAATTTGTTTTAACAATTTTTAAACACTATACTAAATTATAGTTCAACATTTTGTTTAAAAAATATACTTGAAGAAGTTTTTGAGATACCTCAGCTGCGTTTGTCACATCCATTATCCCAAGATGCTGCCACAGGAGTTCTTTGGCTCTGGGGATTTTTTTGGGGGGAGTCCTTATGCTATGGAATCTCTCCCACTCCTGGCCTCCCTATCTAAAAAGTCAGCCCAGAGTAATCAAATTCTGGTATGACAAAAATATATGTACTTAAGGATATGTTTCATAACATATACAAAAATAGCATAAAATATTTTTCTTTTTAGAATTGTGAATGAGAACTGGTATTCTCATTTTAATGGTTACACACAGAGATTCTAATGCCTGAGGCTACAGGATTCCAGGTTCAATCACACACACCACCATAAACCAGAGCTAAACAGTGCTCTGAAGAAAAAAAAACAAAGGCACATGTAGGAAATAACTGGGGCGGGCATAGCACAGCAGGTTAAGCACATGGCTCAAAGCTCAAGGACTGGTGTAAGAATATAGATGGACCAGTCAATGCCCATGTTCAGCAGGGAAGCAATTACAGAAGCCAGGCCTTCCACCCTCTGCAATCCACAACAACCCTGGATCCATACTCCCAGAGAGATAGAGAATGGGAAGGCTATCAGGGGAGGGGATGGGATATGGAGATCGGGTTATGGGAATTGTGAGGAACTGTACCCCTCTTATTCTATGGTTTTGTTAATGTCTCCTTTCTTAAATAAAAAAAATCAGTTTGAGTCCCTGGTTCCCCACTTGCAGGGGGTGGGGGTGTCGCTTCACAAGCTGTGAAGCAGGTTTGTAGGTGTCTACCTTTCTTTCCCCCTGTCTGTTTTCCCGTCCGTCCTCTCTTGATTTCTCCATCCTATCCAACAGCAATAACAACAATAATAACAGCAACAACGATAAACAACAAGGGCAGCAAAAGGGGAAAAATAGCCTCCAGAACCAGTGGATTCGTAGTGCAGGCACTGAGCCCTAGCAATAACCCTGTAGACAGAAAAAAAAAAAAGAAGAAAGAAAGAAAGAAAGAAAGAAAGAAAGAAAGAAAGAAAGAAAGAAAGAAAGAAAGAAAGAAAGAAAGAAGCTAGGGCTAGGGCTTAAACTAGCTAGGGCTTAAACTGTCTGCCCCAGAAAGACTCACAAATTCAGACTCAACATATGTGTGATCTAAAATGAGATAGATGGATGCAGACATAAATACAGAACAAGTCACATATGACTTTACCCAAAATAATATTCCTCCTTGGACTTCCATATGTTTGTTACCTTTTTGGAAGCATGTTTATTCTCCTTAACTTTCCACATCTAAATACCCTTGCATTTGTTTGTGTCGGTGCATGCAAATGCTTAAGAATATATGTATGTTACAAATATGAGGCATATAAATCTCAGTGTGCAAAACAATCTGGGAAAAACAGATATGTCAGACAAAGCAAACAGCACAGAGGGAAAAAAAATCAGAAAATCTTTGTATTAGCATGTTGTAAGATAGTACATAGCTACAATGTAGGATTATAGGGAATGAGATATAGATTAAAATTTAGTTTTAATCACGTTTGAAGACTCTAATAACTTAGAGGTTGAGATGAGGAGTTTATATCAAAACTTTGTGTTCTCCTAGACAGTGGAGATCCATTCCAACAGAAGAATTGCCATGAGTAATCAGAAAGGCCAAACTGTAGTATCTAAGGATGACGAAACAGATGACACTGCTAAATACTCAGGCTTTCTTGATGCACTGGCTTTCAGCACAGCAACTCATCTTAGGTGGAAAGAAACCCTGCCTTTCTGTTAATTAATGCTGTTTTCCATACGATTTAATGATTTTTGCTGATGATTTCGGTTTTGATGAGAGGCTTTCATATGTGCAGTCCTGGAGGCTAACAGCAGATAACGAGGGTTCTGATGTCAGGGCTGTAATACCTGAAGGTTGCAAAGTAACATTAACAGACCTCCAAGCTTAAACAGTGGGAACAGAAAGTAGCAAATGCTTTCTAGTTGTTTTTCTGATGCAGCTAGCACAAGTCCTATCAATCTTCAAAATGAGAAAGAAGCCAAATAGCCAGCCTCTAGTTCTGCCCCTATGACTGCAGGGTTTTATTTATAAGACATTAAAAACTCTCAGGATAGAAAGTTTACATTTTTGTCTCATATGTGATGTAAAGCTATAAATTAGTAATAATCAAATACTTCATTATTTAAATTTTATGAACCACAGTGAAGTGCTTTCAGAGGCATGAGCATTTTGAAGTTTGTAAGGCATTCCTCTTGCTAAGAAGTATCATATAGTGTTATCTTTGTGCTCATTTTATAATCTGTAATTTGAAATTTGCAGAATTGTTATAAAAACCATTGAAGTTTTATATATCTTTGTAATATATGGCCATATAAAATCATTTTTGTTATTATTTTCCAAATTGTCATGATTGGCTATATCTACAAATAGATGAGTAGGAAGATATAGTGCATATAATGTAGTATAA
This sequence comes from Erinaceus europaeus, assembly GCF_950295315.1. NCBI lineage: Eukaryota > Metazoa > Chordata > Mammalia > Eulipotyphla > Erinaceidae > Erinaceus > Erinaceus europaeus. Next base: position 43,127,539 of record NC_080169.1, on the reverse strand, counting down.
ACAAATATGTAGAAGATTCTCCCCAAAATTAAGTACATCTGCCATATGATCCAACACTTCCAACCCAAGGAATTATCCAAAGAATCCCAAGGAATAATTATCCAAAGGGCACAAATACATTCATTTCAAATGACATATGCATATCTATATTCATTGCAGCACTATTTGCAATGGTTAATATTAGGAAACAACCCTAGAATAGGTGACTGGACAAGGAAGTTGTCCTGCGTATACACACTCAGTCTTAAGAAGGATGAAATCTTGCCATTTGCTACAACATGACAAGATCTGGAGGGGAGCACACTAAGTGAAATAAGTAACAAAGAGCTAGATAAATAACAGTGGATTCATAGTTCTAGCACCAAGCCCCAGCAATAACCCTGGTAGTAATAAAAAAATAAAAAAGAAATTTCTAGCTACTCAAAATGTTATTCAGGAATGCAAGTCTATGCTAAATTTCTCCATTTCTATTCAGTACAAGATCTACTTATTACAGCAATGAACAATCACTTTCATTTTTTTTCCCCTTACTTAGCCTCTCCACCTTCTGCACCTCAAAAAGAATTTTGGTCCATACTCCCAGAAGGGTAAATAATAGGGGAAATGATACCAGAAGATTTCATACATTGGCTTCACTAAGATTCAAAACTGCTGGGAAATTGTGCAGATGCAGTCAAACCCTCCATGTTGTTGCCTCATGTTATTGCCAATTCCCACAAGAGTTAGACAATATTCTCAGAGTGCCTGTTCCACCATGTTGTCCCCTCAGTTTACTGCCAATTCCCATGAGAGTTAATATGATATTCTCGGAGTGCTTTTCCCAACCAATCCTGTCCCGACTCATCACTCCTGGTTTTTGCCCCCTAAAGCCCTCCTACTTCCGCCTCTCTCACTCTTGTCTGCTTTTCATCTCAATGAATGGATGCAGGAAAGGATGCTGCGTGTAGTGGGAGGCAGCCATTTTTTTGCTAGCTCCATGTGGCCCAAACTGCTGCGCTCTCACCCAACTCTGAGGTGTCTGCTCGAATAAAGAATTGTGTTCCCTCTCTGCTCTGGATCTCCTTTCTCTCTCCTCCGCATCGCAGCCTGACATCTGGTGCCCTAAAGTGGGGCTTGACCCGCCCAGACACAGGTAAATATACAGCTGCTTGACTCTCTGCAGCCTTGTGTTTCTCTCCACCATGGGAGACCTTCCATCTTACGAAGAGGCTTCCCAAACCCGCTACTGTTTTCTCATGAGACAGGTTTTCTATCTCGGAGACGTTTTACTAGGGGCTACACTGTGGATCCTCTTCACCATGTTTGCAGCTTTCAGGGTGTATATCTAGGGTGCCCTCCCAAAAGGTTAAGGGACTTGAGGCTGAGATACAAGAGTTAAGGGATATTTTCTTGGTGCTTACCCACCCTAAGCCCTCTGCATTTTGCCCCAAGAATTCCGTTTTGGCAGACACGCATTAGGTTTCTCTGGCTGCTGCTGCAGCTCCTCCAGTGGCTTCCATTTCCATGACTCCTCCCCCTGCTGCTACCCCAGGCTGTTAAGGAGGACGAAGTTCATGCTCCATGGACCAGGTCCATTTATGAGGCTTTCTCCAGCACCTTAATACCCCCAAGATTGGAGGGACATAGCTCATGCTACACTCCCAGGCCCCCTCTTCCTGCAATGGGAGACATTTTTTCATGATGAATGCTTATAGCAATCCTGGAGAAATAGTCAGAATCAGCTGGAGTGGAATTTCAATGCACTGTTTGGAATGGGAGATTTTGAAACCGGAATTCAGCAGGCAGAGGCCAAGTTTTCAGCAGGTTATTTTGAACAGGTACGCATCTGCACTTCACAAGCATGGGAGACGTTAATACCACCCACAGGAGCAGCCTCAGCCCCCATGCTCTCCCTTTGCCAATAAATCGATGAATCCCTACCTAAATTCATTACCAGGGTCCAGTCAAGCTTAGAGAGAAAGATTTATACTCCTGATGCCCGTTTTCTCCTCCTGCATTCTATTGTCTGCGTTGGCATACTTCCGGAATTCTGTTAGGCATGCCTCATTCTTAAACACGAACACCCAGTGGGGAGTGGGGGTGGGTGGGAGGAATGGGTCACAGTCTTTTGGTGGTGGGAATGGTGTTTATGTACACTCCTAGTAAAATGTAGTCATATAAATCACTAGTTAATTAATACGAGAGGGGGAAAATTAATTCTATGTCTCAAAGTTTTTCAAAACACAAACTGAATCTTTTGTATATATAGGCTGTGTAATTGATATGCAGACTCTCTCAGAAGCCTAGACCAAGTAGATCAGAAGCAACCAATAGCACAGCTATATACAAGATACTGGGTACTGTACAGCAAACCATAACAAAAGGACTTTTCAAAGTTAACCCAATTACCAAATAATGTGATGATAACATTAACTATCCATTGTCTTTTTGAACCCTAAGACAGCAGGAACCTCACATCTCCACTATAGAGCCTCTACTTTCCCCAGTCCTGGAACCCTTGGATAGGGCCCACTTTCCCGTATGCCTCTCCCAATCCATATCAAATAATATTGCATCTGCTGATCACAACATAACCAACACGACTGCCACCTCAACATGCTTCACTTCAGACTGTGTCCAGAGACTACACATGTGGAATGACAACCCTTCAACTTCATTACTCGGGTGAGACCTTTCCTTTCATAGTACACTCTAATTTCATCTCAGGTAGTTCACTTTCTAACAAAGTCCCAAAACCTAGATATACACCAGTTTCTGTGAGAGAGAGCATATGTTCACACGTATCCATAAACTACTGCAAAATATATACCTGAAAGCAGAAGTACACTAGAGTTTGCAGTGAGTACCCCCCTAACATTTCCTCTCCACTATTCCAAGCTTTGGGTCCATGATTGGTCAACAATTTGTTTGGCTTCGTATGTTAACTCTCTTTTCAATCACCAGGTTCCAGATGTTATCAGGATGCCGGCCAGGCTTCCCTAGACTGAAGACCCCACCAATATGTCCTGGAGCTCCGCTTCTCCAGAGACCCACCCTACTAGGGAAAGAGAGAGGCAGACTGGGAGTATGGACTGACCAGTCAATGCCCATGTTCAGCGGGGAAGCAATTACAGAAGCCAGACCTTCTACCTTCTGCAACCCACAATGACCCTGGGTCCATGCTCCCAGAGGGATAGAGAATGGGAAAGCTATCAGGGGAGGGGGTGGGATATGGAGAATGGGTGGTGGGAATTGTGTGGAATTGTACCTTTCCTACCCTATGGTTTTGTTCATTAATACTTTCTTAAATGAAAAAAATTTAAAAAAAAAAATAAATAAAAAATAAATAAAAGAAAGTAATAATGTATCACACATGCTTATAGGAAACAGTTTTAAAGTAACCATTCTGAATCAATTTAAATAAATCAACTTTCCTTAAAGAAAGACCAATTTTAGGGTATATTCTTCAAGTGACCATTTAAAGATATGAACTTTAAAAATAAATATAGGGTGGGTGGGAAGCGAAATCGTTCACTTGGATAATTCTGCTGTTTTGCCATTAACACTACCTGGGTTTAAGCCTGGCCTCCACGGCAATGAAGAATATTTTGGTGCCGTGATCTCTCTCTCTCTCTCTCTCTCTCTCTCCTTTCTCTCTATCTTAAGACAAACAGTACTGGGCTGTGGCATACTCAATAGAGCACAGGCATTAGTATTCCATAGACCTAGGTTCCGGCCCCAGGTCCTCACCTGCTGAAGGAAGCTTCACAAATAATGAAGCAGTGCTGCAGGTGTCTCTCCTTCTCTCTTCTTCTCTATTTCCCCATTTCCTCTGAACTTCTTTATTTCTCTCTTTCTCTCTTTCTTTTTTAAGTCAAATAAAATAGCATCTAGGAGGGGGGATTTGTTATGCAGCTACCCAGCCCCAGAAATAAATCTGGTACAATAAAATAAATAAATAAATAAACAACATAAAGCATCACCTAACATAACAAAAATGCAGAACATTTGAGACAGAAACATAGCTCATCTGTGTAGTGTGCCAGGTCTGACATGTATTTCTGACGGAAGTTCAAACCTGATCACTACCACACTGAAAAAAGACTTAATGTTATATTGTCTTTCCCTCTCTGTATCTATATACATCTGCAAAAGTTGGTTAGAAAATATTAGACATAATATTTTTACCCATTATAGTACAATAATGTATTTGATGTCAGATTATTCAACTTTAGAATTTTTTTTAATGACTAATTTTATTCTGTTTCCTCATCTGGAGAGCAAAGAGAATATTACACATAAGGTTGCTTTCATAAGAAATTAGAGGATGTATATGTATAGATATGATATATGTATATGACTAATTTATCTTGATAAGATATATGGTAATTTCTGGGGAGTCGGGCTGTAGCGTAGCGGGTAAAGCGCAGGTGGTGCAAAACACAAGGACCGGCATAAGGATCCCGGTTCGAACCCCAGTTCCCCACCTGCAGGGGAGTCGCTTCACAGGCAGTGAAGCAGGTCTGCAGGTGTCTATCTTTCTCTCCTCCTCTCTGTCTTCCCCTCCTCTCTCCATTTCTCTCTGTCCTATCCAACAACGACAACAACAATAATAACTACAACAATAAAACAAGGGCAACAAAAGGGAATAAATAAATAAAATAAATATTTAAAAAAAGATATATGGTAATTTCTAATATGGTACACTACATTACCTTTATTACATGCATATTTTTATTAATAAATGAGACCTACAACTAATTAAGGCAACTCTGTTAATTGTCATGAAATGTTCAATAAATATTTGTGTTTATTTCCTGAAATCCAAGTTATGATTTCACTCAGATAAATGAATTTTCCAAATATCTTAATAATTAACTTTCTATGGGCACTCAGTTATTTATATTAATATATATACAATAAGACCTTTTGCCACTCTTAAGTACTTACTTTTTGATTCATTATCCACATGGTCTAATTTTCCTACAACTCCTCTGTCCTTCTAAGCCTGACTCCAATTGATTAATGACTTCATTTTGAACCTTTTATTACGTCACATTTTTAGTATATTATTTCAAACAATTGCTGTTTACCTTCATAAACTGAGCTGATTTCATATTATTACCAAGCCTGAAACCACTGTTGGGCTAATTTCCATCAGAAAGAAAAGGATTCATAGTTAGTAACCTGAAAATTTACACCTGTTCCTTGACAACTACTAAAATGCAAGCTTTGTCCTATTTTCATCCTAGAGGTTTTCAAGATGAATACAAAGATTATTTAGAGGCTAGAATACTAAGAGAGCCCAAATGACAGATGCTGCTTTGCAGAAAGAATAGCTAACTTTGATTTTACCAATTAAATGCAAATTGGTAAGGCTTTCATAAATTTGAGGGATTATTTTTCATCAGACTAATCATGAGTTTTGTTAAATACAGTTAATAAAAATAAAAAATAAACAGATGGGGTTCATATTGAGCAATGTAATTCTAAATATAACAATATTTAATTTAATTTATTTATTTAATTCATTTTTGGCTTTGTATACTTTTTTCTTTGTCTTCAAGGTTATTTCTAGTACTTGGTATATTACAAATCTGCCCTTTTCCTGTGGCTTCTTTTTCTTTTTCCTTAATAAATGGGGAGTTGTGAGAGACAAGGATAAACAGAGAGGAAGGGGAGAGAGAAGGAGATAGAAGAAGAGATACCTTCGGTAATGTTTATATTCCTGAAGTTTCCTCCTGCACAGACTAGGAGCTTGAACCCAGGTCCTTGTACAGGGTGATATGTGCATTCTATAGCACATATTACACCAAGTCCCTATAATTCATCTTTTTTTGAAATAAAAATTCAAAGCTGAAGAGACAGCATAGTAGTAAGCACATAAGACCAGCATGTGAGTGATCCCATGTTTGATGCCCAGCATGACCAACAGTCAAGGTTGAGTAGAGTTCTGGTTTAAAAAGAAAAGAAAAAAACTAAATATAAATTTGTTTATATTTCTACCAAAAATGTGGAATCTGAAAGTATAAGTCTACTATTCCACAATACGTTAAATATGACTGTTCTTTATTTCAATCATGTCATGGGTTCTAGTATATAAATCTATTGTAATGAATGCTACATGGAAAAAGAAACATTGCTTGTTATTGTTAGTGGTTCAGTGCTCTAGGATGATTTTTTTTGGATAGAGGGAATTTGAGACAGGAAGGGAGGAGACACTGCATTACTAAAACTTCCCCCAGTGTACCATAATACTCCCAACTGGTATAAGAAGAGCTTGAATTTAGATAGTGTGCATGCCAGGTACTCTCCCAGGAAAATTATCTCATCAGCAGTAATTGAATATGAATGAGGCTAGAAATTAATCTCTCCTAGACTTTAATGTTTAATCTCAGTAATAATCTTGCAGTCAATATTGTTAATCATATTTCATGGATGAATAAACCAAAAGCAAACAAAGTCCATCAATTACCCATGAGTATATAGGGTTCATGTAGATAAGATGAGATAGTAAACCAATTATATTTCACTTTATTGTTATAACTCCTGCCTCACACAATTTTTATTTCTTGCTGGTTATAATATGCCTTACCTAAGAGAAACATGTGGACAAAGTAGAAAGTAAACCAACAATAGTCAGGGTAATTAAGTCTTAGAATGTATGAAGACCAGAAGATATTTAACCTAGAAGTAGTTAGTGATTCATTTATTGAATTAAAATTTAATGAATGCAAAATGTGAGCCAAGCTCTATATTAGATGCTGGAACTAAAAATTGTATCAAAATATAATTTGTATTCTCAATATTCTGCTTAGTATTAGAGAATGCAAATAGCAAATACTGATTTCCACATAGGGCTAACTATATATCTGAGATGCTATAAAAATAGAAAAATGAGGGAGGCAGGGCAGTTGTGCACCATGTTAAGTGCACATAGTACAAGCACAAAGACCGGCACAGGTGTTCCGGTTCAAGCCCCAGCTCCCCACCTGCAGGATGATCACTTCAAAAGTGGTGAAGTAGGTCTGCAGGTATCTTTCTCCCTATGTACCTTTCACTCTCAATTTCTATCTGTCCTATCTAGGAAAAAAAAAAGTCCACCAAAAGCAGTGGATTTGTAACCCAGCGACAGGAGACAGACAAGACAGAGGAAAGAGAGAGACAGAGAGAGAGACAGAGAGAGAGAGAGAGAGAGAGAGAGAGAGAGAATGTAGTACCAAGCAATCTCTTCTAGGTTAGAACAGAATTTCTTGACCAGAGAGGCATTCACCAAACTCATGTCATATAAAGAGGTAAAGGATATTAGGAGCACAAGTAATTGGTAGATAATATGGAAAATTTAATGTTAGTGTGATGGTCCAAAGATAGTTGTTACAAGGCAATGAATATCACTGGAATTGAAAATAGAAATGGAAATAGATTCTGAAAAGCAAGGTGAGTGGTTTGGATTTTATCTTGAATGTGGTAGTAAATCGGTGAGAGAAAATAACCAAAGAAAATTACCTCTTTAGAAAGACTTCATAGCAGTAGTATGAAAAGTAAATTGAAGGTGGGCATGACTTAGGAAAAGGAAAATAGGAGGCCATTGTGGAGGCCCACATTATTGATAATAAAGAATTGAGGAAGGTTTCAATGGAGTTATTTGTTGAATAGACATGGGGTAGGAGAAATTGCAAATAATTTAAGACTGTAGAATTCTAGATTGAGTCTTTTTTTTTTTTGAATGTTGAAGCCAGTTAAAAGGAAAGGGATATAGAACAACATGGGTAGGTATGTGAACTGATAATTTCAGCATCACTTCAGATATGCTGAGTGTTCAGTGGAAAGAAAGGAAAAGTGGCAAACGGCCACTGGAGTTTTCATAGTACAGGCATCCAGCCCCAGCAATAACTTTGGTGGCAATGAAAAATCAAAAAGCAATAAATGAGAATGAAATAATCAGAAGATAATATACTGTTTTAAATTTTGCCATGGGAAAATTTTTTTTCTGATTCATTTTAAGTATATTTAAGACAAATATTGGAAGATAAAATAGTGGTTTTTAGTCTAGCATAGGGAAGAAATTCTAAAACCTGTTGTGTCATATAAAATAAATAACTTAGGAGGAAAATTATTGTGTTAAAAGAAAGTCAAGTGGAAAAATATTAAAGTGAATGCTAAATATGGAATTCCTAAACCCTGTAATTAGGATTTTCAAACTCACAATACATAGGCATATAGCTTGACAGACACTAATGTAATGAGGTCACATGACCCTTCTACAATTGAATATAAATTGTGTTCTGATTATAGCCAAAAAATAATACAGACCCACCATTATTATTTAGATCAGAAGTTTAAAAAATAGAGAATTCTGTGAAAAATAAAGTGTTTTACAGACCTTTGGTAGTGAAAAGGTGTGAAATTATAGATAGCCCTATTAATTTATAATCTCATAAATCACTATTAACTTAACATGTCGGGTGGGAGATAGATTTAATTCAAATTCTCTTAACTCCCTAGACCATAGCTATAAATATAAATATTTTATTGAGCCCAAGTTTATTTAATGTTCAAGATTTGGAAGATAGTCAAATTCTGACACGGCTTAAATTGTTCAAAGATATATTATCTAGGTTACTTATGACCTTAGGCCAGATAGATCAAAATCATTTGGCCCTGTCAGTATCTAAAATAAGGTGATTACCAGATACCCCTAAATGGCACAAAGAATAGTGAGGTCAAGTACATTACTGGAGATGTTCATCATTTGATTTCCATAGATAAAAAAAAAAGAAAACCAACTAACTTGGCTATAATAATAATTAACATATTATGTTCTCTTTCTAAGGCAACAAGGAACCCTTCCCATTCTCTTTAAGATCTTCATTTATCGGGAGTCGGGCTGTAGCGCAGCGGGGTAAGCGCAGGTGGCGCAAAGCGCAAGGACCGGCATAAGGATCCCGGTTAGAACCCGGGCTCCCCACCTGCAGGGGAGTCCCTTCACAGGAGGTGAAGCAGGTCTGCAGGTGTCTATCTTTCTCTCCTCCTCTCTGTCTTCCCCTCCCCTCTCCATTTCTCTCTGTCCTATCCAACAACGACAACAACAATAATAACTACAACAATAAAACAACAAGGGCAACAAAAGGGAATAAATAAATAAAATAAATATTTAAAAAAAAAAAGATCTTCATTTCTGGGGCCAGGTGGTGGTGCAACTGGTTGAGTGCACATGTTACAATGTTCAAAGACCCAGGTTCGAGCCCCCAATCCCCACCTGCAGTGGGAAAGCTTTGTGAGTGGTGAAGCAGGGCTACAGGTATCTCTCTGTCTCTCTCCCTCCTATCACCCCCTTCCCTCTTGATTTCTGACTGCCTCTATTAAATAAATAAAAATAATTAAAAAATTAAAAAGAACTAAAACAACTGGCCTCCCTATCTAAAAAGTCAGCCAAGAGTGGTCAAATCCTGGTATGAAAAAATATATGTACTTAAGGATATGATTCATAACATATACAAAAATAGCATAAATATTTAAAAAAAATATGAATGAAAACTGGTATTCTCATTTTAATGGTTATACACAGAGATTCTAATGCCTGAGGCTACAGGATTCCAGGTTCAATCCCACACACCAACATAAATCAGAGCTACACAGTGCTCTGAAAAAAAAAAAAAAGGAATATGTAGGAAATAACTGGAGGGGGGCTCGAAGCGCAGCAGGTTAAGCGCACATGGCTCAAAGTGCAAGGACTGGCGCAAGAATCACTTTGTGTGCACTTTACCAGGTATACCACATTTTTATGTTAAGTCTTAAGCCAGAGGTAAGGCAAGCACAATTCTTCATCTTTTCATTGAATCATATAAGATAACAATAGTATTTTGATCCTCTACAATTCATAAAATGCTTTCAAATGTCTTCACAGTAACTGCAGCAAGATTTCTTCAAGACGAAAGAGGAAATTATTATTAACATCCCACCTAGGTAAAGATCATTATACAGAAAATGCTTAGGCCTGCCCTGAATAGTAAGAAAACCAAAAAATGTCACTGAACTATATATATATATATATATATATATATGTATATATATATATATAAATATTTTCTTGGAGTTGAAATAATAAAGTTTCTCCATTAAATATAACAACAATTAAATGCATAGAATCGCTTAACATTGCTATCTTTCAGTAAACTAAAAGGTGGATTTAGTAAACAAAGTGTTTGATAGCTGGTGTTTCCAGTGTATATTAATGGTACAATTGTCCCCAACTGATCTGGGTACTATTGACTATTATTACTTTATTTAATTTTATCCTGACATAAAATTAGCATTTGATGAACTCTGACACTATTATAAGCCTGTTGATATGTTAGTAATTTTATGTTCTAGAAAATAATGTATATGTATATATATATATATATTTTTTTTTTTTTAAGAATTAAGGTTGAGGTTTATTCTTCATATGGTAATAAAGAATTGAAAATGCCTAACTCTGTTCCAGGGTCTTAAAAAAATTTAAACAGAAAAAATTAAACACATACAGATGCAGCCACATTGAAAAATATGTACCCATGTCTCATTTCCCTTTATTTAAAAAAACATTTGGGAATTCTACATCTTGGTAACAGGATAATGTCACTGAAAAATTTCTAGGTCTCTTTTTAAATTCTTTTATTTAAGAAAGGAGACATTAACAAAATCATAGGATGGGGGGTACAACTCCACACAATTCCCGCCACCCAATCTCCATATCCCATCCCCTCCCCAATAGCTTTCCCATTCTCTATCCCTCTGGGAGCATGAACCCAGGGGCGTTGTGGGTTGCAGAAGGTGGGAGGTCTGGCTTCTGTAATTGCTCCCTGGCTGAACATGGGCATTGATTGGTCAATCCATACACCCAGTCTGCCTTTCTCTTTCCCTAGTAGGGTGAGTCTCTGGAGAAGCGGAGCTCCAGGACGCATTGGTGGGGTCTTCAGTCCAGGGAAGCCTAGCAGGCTTCTTGATGGCATCTGGAACCTGGTGGCTGAAGTCTCTGGACACAGTCTAAAGTAAAGCATGCTGGGATGACACTCATTGCATTGATTAGGTTGCGATCTGCAGATGCAATATTATTTGATAAGAACTGGGAGAAGCATACAGGAAAGTGGGCCCTACCCTAGGGTCCGAGGACTGGGGGGAAGTTTAGGCTTTATAGTGGAAATGTGAGGTTCCTGCTGTCTTAGGGTTCAAGAAGACAATGGATAGTGACTGTTATCATCACATTATTTGGTAATTGGGTTAACTTTGAAAAGTCCCTGTTTTAGACAATCAATTTTTTCCCCTCTCATATTAATTAGTGATTTATATGACTAAGATTTAATAGCTGTGTACATAAACACCATTCCCATCACCAAAAGATTGCGTCCCATCCCACACACCCCCGCACCTGTCCCCCCACCCCCTGCCCAGGAAGCCTCATGCCCACCCTCCCCCTCACCACAGGGTTTTTACTTTGGTGCCCTATCAGTTTAGTCAGATCCTGCTTTTAGTTTCCCTTTCTGATATGCTTTCTCAATGATGAGTAGGATCATCCCATACTCATCTTTATCTTTCTGACTTAGCTAACTTAACATAATTCCTTCTAGCTCTGACCAAGATGGGTCAGAGAAGTTGAGTTCATTGTTCTTAGTAGCTGCATAGTATTCCATTGTGTATATATACCACAGCTTTCTCAGCCACTCATCTGTTGTTTGGCACCTGGGTTGCATCCAGGTTTTAGCTATTATGAATTGTGCTACTATGAACATAGGAGTACACACCTCTTTTTGGTTGGGTGTTATGGAGTCCTTGGGGTATATCCCCAAGAGAAGAATTACTCAGTCATATGGAAGGTCCATGTCTAGCTTTGTGAGAGTTCTTCAGAGAGTCTGGACCAATTTACATTCCCACCAGCAATGTAAAAGGGTTCCTCTGTCCCCACACCTACTCCAGCATTTGTTACTGCTAATCTTTTGATGTATGCCATTCTTACAGGAGTGAGGTGGTATCTCAATGTTGTCTTAATTTGCATTTCTCTGACAATCAGTGACCTGGAGCAGTTTTTCATATGTATCTTAGCCTTTTGGATCTCCTCTGGAGTGAATGTTCTTTTCATATCGTCTGCCCATTTTTGGATGGGGTCATTTGCTTTTTTGGTGCTAAGTTTACTGAGCTCTTTGTATATTTTGGTGATTAGTCTCTTGTCTGATGTATGGCATGTGAAGATCTTCTCCCATTCTGTGAGGGGTCTCTTCGTTTGTGTGATAGTTTCTTTGGCTGTGCAGAAGATTTTCAATTTGATATAGTCCCATTTATTTGTTTCTGCTTTAGTCTTCCTTCCAATTGGGTTTGTTTCATCAAAGATGTCCTTGATGTTTAGGTGGCAAAGAGTTTCCCAATGTTTTCCTCTAAGTATTTGACTGTTTCTGGTCTAACATCCAGGTCTTCGATCATTTGGAGTTGATTTTTGTTTCTGGTGAGATAAAGTGGTTCATTTGCATTCTTCTGCATGTTTCAACCCAGTTTTCCCAGCACCATTTATTGAAGAGAGCCTCCTACTTCCACTTAATACTTTGGGCCCCCTTATCAAAGATTAGATGTCCGTAGATATGGGGGTTTAGTTCTTTGATTTCTAATCTGTTCCACTGGACTGTGTGCCTATTTTTGTTCCAGTACCATGCTGTTTTGATTATGATGGCTTTATAATAAAATTTGAGATCAGGGAGTGTGATGTCTCCATTAATGTTTCTTATCCTCATGATGGTTTTGGCAATTCTAGGTGTTTTCTGGTTCCAGATAAATGGTTGTAGTATTTGTTCTATTTTCTTAAAGAAGCTTGGTGGAACTTTGATGGGTATTGCATTAAATTTGTATATTGCTCTGGGGATAATATTCATTTTGATGATATTTATTCTTCTGATCCATGAGGATGTGCTGTCTTTCCATTTCTTGGTATCAGTTTCAATTTCCTTGAATAGTGGATCATAGTTTTCAGTAAACAGGTCTTTAACTTCTTTGGTGAGCTTTATTCCTAGGTATTTTATTGATTTTGTTGCAACAGTGAATGGGAGTGATTTCTGGATGTCTTCGTCTTCAGATTTAGTGTTTGCATAAAGAAATGCCACTGATTTGTGTACATTGATTTTGTAGCCTGACACCTTGCTATATTGCCTAATAACTTCCAGTAGTTTTCTGCTGGATTCTTTAGGTTTTTCTATGTATACTATCATATAATCTGCAAATAGTGAGAGCTTGCCTTCTTCCCTTCCGTTCTGTATTCCTTTGATTTCTTTCTCTTGCCTGATTGCTATGGCAAGAACTTCCAAGACTATGTTGAAGAATAATGGTGACAGTGGACAGCCCTGTCTAGTCCCTGATCTGAGGGGGAATTCTTTCAGCTTCTGTCCATTGAGTATTATGTTGGCTGTAGGTTTTATATATATGGATTCCATTATCTTGAGGAATTTCCCATCTATTCCCATTTTTTGTAGGGTTTTGAGCCTGAATGGCTGTTGGATTTTGTCAAAGGCGCTTTCTCTGTATCTATTGAGATAATCATGTGGTTTTTGGCTTTGCTTTTATTGATGTGGTGAATTGTTGTATGCTTTACATTGGGTAGTTCTCCCCCGCCAAGAAAATTGGATCAGTCCAGTTAGTTTCGTGGGCCCGCTTGGCCCGGCCCCTGGGAACCCCGAGAGTTCCAGAGTTACAGAGTTACAGGGTTCTTGAGTTCAAGAGTTAGAGAGAGTGCTTGCGCCGTCACAAAGAGACAGCAGAGTTCTGTTTGGTGATTAGTTTGGTTTAGTTTATGAATCGTTGTTCCTGAATAAAGAAATACAGCTTCCCTGCCCAGCCATATGTCTCTGGTCGTCTCTGTTACCCACCCGTGAAGCCAGCCCGGCCAGCTGGAGCCTCCGAATTTTAACAACAGTGAATGACATTGATTGACATGTTCAACCAGCCTTACATTCCTGGGATAAATCCCAGTTGGTTGTGATGAACAATTTTTTTGATATGTTGCTGTATCCAGTTGGCCAAGATCTTGTTTAATATTTTGGCATCTATGTTTATCAGAGATATTGGTCTGTAGTTTTCCTTTTTTGTTTTGTCCCTATCAGTTTTTGGTATCAGCGTAATGTTGGCTTCATATAGGTGGGAGGGAGTGTTCCTGTTTCCTCGATCTTATGGAAAAGTTTTGAAAGTACGGGTACTCTTTCCTGATGTTTTTGTAGAATTCATTTGTGAAGCCATCTGGTCTAGGCTTTTTGTTGTTGGGGAGATTCTTAATAATGGCTTTGATTTCTTTGTCTGTGATAGGTGCATTTAGGTTTTGTAGTTCTTCCTGGTTCAGTTTTGGAAGGGCATATGTTTCTAGTAATTCTTCCATTTCTTCCAGATATTATAGCTTGGTGGCGTACAGTTCTTCATAGAAGTTTCGCATGATTCTCTGGATTTCTGTGGTGTCAGTTGTGATATCTCCTCCATCATTTACAATTCTATTAATTTGAGTCTTCTCTCTTTTTTGTTTGGTGAGTCTGGCTAGGGGTTTGTCAATTTTGTTTAATCTTTCAAAGAAGCAACATTTGGCTTCACTGATCTTTTGTATGGTTCTCTTATTTTCGATGTTATTTCTGCCCTAATTTTAGTGATTTCTGTCCTTCTGTTTGCTTTAGGGTTCCTTTGATCCTCTTCCTCTAAGTCCTTGAGGTGTGCAGTAAGGTTGTTTATTTGAGCTTTTTCTTGTTGTTTAATATGTGATTATATGGCTATTAGTTTCCCTCTCAATACTGCTTTAGCTATGTCCCAAATATTTTGATTGGTTGTGTCTTCATTTCCTTTGTTTCCAGGAACATTTGAATTTCTTGCTTGAGTGACTCTCTGACCCAGTGGTTGTTACGGAATATGTTGTTTAGTTTCCAAATTCTGTTTCTTTCAGTAATTTTCTGTTTGTTGTTAAATGTTAGTTTTACTCCACTGTGGTCTGAGAAGATACTTGGGATGATTTCAATGCTCTTATATTTGTTGATGCTGTCTTTGTGGCCTAAGATGTGGTCTATCCTTGAGTATGTGTTGTGTGGATTTGAAAAGGATGTGCATTCCAGTTTTTTGGGGGTGAAGGGCCCTGAAAATTTCCAGGAGGTCTAGTCTGACCATCTCTTCATTTAATTCTCTTATTTCTTTGTTGATTTTCTGCTTTGGTGATCTAAGTGTGAGAGGGGGGTGTTAAAATCTCCCATTATTATTGTATTACTATTGATGCATTTTTGAAGTTCTTTCAGTAGGTGCTTGATGTATTTAGATGGTCCCTCATTGGGTGCATAGATGTTAATAATTGTTAAGCCTTCTTGGCTGTTTGATACTCTAATCATTATGTAATGTCTTTGCCTATTTTTTATTACTTTATTGAATTTAAAATCTATTGTCAGAGATAAGAATGGGTGTTCCAGCTTTTTTTTGTGGTCCATTAGCCTGTATGATAGTGTTCCATCCTTTCACTTTAAGTCTGTGTTTATCTTGTTGTGACAGATGGGATTCTTGCAAGCAGCATACGGTTGGGTTGTTTTCTGATTCAACTTCCCACTCTGTGCCTTTTGATGGGTGAGTTTAAGCCATTGACATTTATTGATATTATGGATTTAATGTATTGTAGTGCCATTGTTCAACGAATTTTTATTTGCTCTGATATATGGCAAGTATTATAGTGATGTTCTTGTTTATAAGAGGTCTTTTAGAACCTCTTTCAGGGCTGGTTTGGTAATGGTTGCTTCCTTTAACTGTTGTTTGTCTAAGAATGTTTTGATCCCTCCATCTAGTTTGAATGAAAGTCTAGCAGGATATATTATCCTTGGTTGAGATACCCTTTTTCATTCAGGCCTCGATAGATATCTTGCCATTCTTTTCTGGCTTTTAGTGTTTGAGTGGAGAAGTCTGCTGATAGTGTTATGGGTTTTCCCCTGTATGTGACTTTTTTTTTTTTTGTCTTGTAACCTTTAGGATCCTTTCTTTATCCTTACTTCTTTTCATTGTGACTATGATGTTTCTTGGTGTCTTCAGGTTAATTCTAGGCTAATTCTGTTTGGAACTCTATGGGCCTCTTGAATCTTAATGTCCTTTCTTAATGTCTGCGAAGTTTTCTTCTATAATTTCCTCTAGAATCTTTGCTTCGCCTTCTTCTCTTTTTTCCTCTGGCAGGCCAATTATAAGAATGGCACTTCTTTTGAGATCATCAGATATGTCTCTGCTGTGTTTTCAGTGTCTCTCAATATCTTTATGAGCTCTTTCACCTCTTTCTTTGTTTTCTCTAGCTTATCCTCTGCCTTACTAATTCTGTTTTCTGAATCTGTTAATCTGGTTTCCCTTCCTTCAACTGCTTTCTTCAGTTCAGCTATTTCAGATTTTAGTTCTCTAATTGCCTCAAGGGAGTTAGTATTTTCCTTGAGGTTCTCAACTGCTGTTTCTCTAATACTGCCATTCCTTTCCTCCAAAGTTGTTTTGATTTCTGTGATTAATGTTTATTATTGCTTGTGTACTTTTTTATGTATGGTTATTTCTGGTAGATTTGTAGTTTCTTCTGGGCTCTTGTCTTCATTTATTGTCATAGCAGTTTTATTTGTTCTTGATCTACCCATTTTTTTGATTTATGTGTTTCTTATTTTTATGTTCTGTTGTTCCTCAGTTGTTGTGTTTTGAGTACAAGCAACACTGTACTATGTGCATTTATGACAAACGCAATCACCAACCTCAGAAATTACAATAGCAACTAAAGCAAGGATTGAAGCAGTTTAACCACTACCAGTTAGCCAAACAATGTCTCTAGTCTGTGAAAAAATAGCTACCAAGTCCAAGTGAATAAGAAAGATAAAGGAAAAAAAGGGATAGCAAGAATAGACAATTATGCAAATATACTATCCACTGTATATTCTAGGGGTAGTCAAGAGGAGAAAGGGAAGTAGAGCAGAGATACACACATAGAGTCCACTCTGTGTCTGATTTCTCCAAAATAATTCACAAATGAATATCAGTGATCAGAAAGCTGAAGAAGGTGGAAGAAAGGAAGACAAAAAAAAAAAAAAGAAAAACAAGGGAGAGAAAAGAAAAGGAACTGTTATAAAAGGGCAGTGAAAGTAAAGGTTTTTAATTAATTAATTAATATATTTTTTATTTTATTTTATTTTTTAATTAGCTAGGAGGAGGGAGAAGGGGAGAGTGGGTAGATGAGGTAGGAGTAGTGAAACAAGTTCCTCTTACAATGGATAAGATGCCTAGTCCCCTAGCAATGGAAAATACACTAAGAGTTAATTCTGGTAAACCTAAGGGGTGGGGAGAAAGAGACACACCTTTATATAATATTAATAATAAAATAGACCAGGGTAAGAAACCTGTACCAGATTGCCTCAAGCTCCTGAGCAGAGGCAGCTGATTGTTAAGAAAGTGAACAAACAAAAACCAAAGTACGTGCACACACACACACATACACACACATACACACACACACACACACACACACACACACAGAAACCAAAAAAAAAAAAATCTCAGGGCAGTATTTCCCTTTTGTAGATCCAATTGGCCACTTAGAAAGAAAAGGGGCCAAGGGTTTCAGAAAGGAATAGGATTGGAATGGAACCCCTGCTGGGCCAGGAATCTTGGTAAAGAAGGAAGCTCAGTAGGGGAGCCTGCTAGGAGCAGCTCTCTGCCACCCAGGGTCTGATTATGGGGGGGAGGGTGGTGGTGGCAGGGGTCCGTTTCGGGAATAATAAAAAAATATTTTTCCTCTATATTCTAACCTGAACTGGGCTATATTCACCCCCTTTGTGTCACAGCTAGGACCCCAAATTTACTGTCCTGCTGAAGGCAAAAAAAATCCTACTCTTTCCTGAAGTTGTTGTTGGCACTCAGACCAGTTGCTACTTCTCAGTCACCATCTGGGCTCTGCCTCCATATGTATATATTTTAGTAGCTATTTCACTATAAAATATATCCACAAAAATTTACAAATCAGGAAAAAAAATCCTAGAAAACACTGGTCTGATTTGGGGATAAAAAAGTTCTCTGCAGATATCTAGCATAAAAAACATGAGAAATTATATTTCTATGTCAACAACTGTTCTGTAACTCTCCCAATAAAATGATAAATATTGAAAAAAAAGAAAGTATCATCATACTAGAAGTTGGATTGCCAAAAATTTAAACAGTAGTTTTATTTCTCCAAATTGTATGAGTTAGCAAATCAACAAAACTGTATTTCATTTCAGTTTTCACATAATTTATTCACTTCTGCACGGAGACAAGACCTTCTAGGGAATGTCCCAAATCTATGTAATGTTACTCTTACTATATTTTCTATTTAGCTACAGCTGACAGATGTGACAAAATTATAACTAGCCAGAAACTCCCCCCAATGGATCAAACAGAAGCAATTCCCACAGCTGCACAGAAGAAAGGCTGCAAATGATTCCACACTCACGTTAAATTATTTCAAGTTAATTTGCACTTGAAGTTCTGTCTTCAAAGACACCTTTATTTTTCAGTGTATCATAGGGCTGTTCAGGACTGATTCTATTTAGGTTCAAAATAACACTTCAAATTGGAAATCATCCAACATTGAAAGGAGGTACAAAGATTAGGGAATTTGCTGATTTCAGAAATGGTAATGTGAAGAGAGAGCAATGTTAATTATAGAACCTAACAGTACTGATAATTTTAAATAGTTGCCAAAATTGAAGAATTAGATCATGTTTCAGTCAGATATGTAGCATGTTCCGTTTTTATTTAATTTAAAAGTGGTTTAGGACATAACAATTATCTTTATATAGGTGATTTGAAAAGCTACTATTTTTTTGTTATAGTAACTGCATTTACAATGCCAATATACCTTAACATTGCCTTGGAGGCAGATAACTAATTAAGACACAGAAAAGCCTAATACAGCAAATTTGCAGCAAGAAAACAAATGAACCTCTGTCACACTAATAGATCGTATGACTTCTCTGTTCAGTTTAGTTAGATGTTGACCTTCAGCAGAGAATCCAGCTACTGTCTCAGTCTCAGTCACAGTCTCAGTCTCAGTCTCAGTCTCAGTCTCAGTCTCAGTCTCAGTCTCAGTCTCAGTCTCAGTCTCAGTCTCAGTCTCAGTCTGTTTGTGTGTCTTTGGTATCTGGTTTTTTATTTCTCTTTGGATTCACATGATTACTGAAAATTCTGGTTTTTTATATGGTGGCAGTACTTCTCCAGATTAAACTCCCCAACTTTCTACTTTCATAACTGATATATGACAGTTACCTAACTGAATGGTCAGATTTCATAGGAATAGAGGGTGTTTTAAGACTGGTTGTAATTTGACTGATGGTAATGTCAGTATTGGCATTTGAATTATACACATATATGGTTACTTTATTTTAATACATTGTGCTTTTCACTAGACCAATCTAAAATGGAAATGTTTTACTTACATAGGAGTAGAGTCAGAAGAGTATACAAGAAGAGCTTTCTTATTTATGTGGAAATAATTCATAACATTATGCAAACAGACTCTCATGCCTGAGGCTCCAAAGTCCCAGGTTCGATCCCCCGCACCACCATAAGCAGGAGCTGAACAGTGCTCTGGTTAAAAAAATTTAAAAAAATAATAATTCATCACATTATTAAAAATTTACAAAGTTCAATTTATTGATTATAATTATTAAAGATTTATAATTTCTTCCAAACAATTTTATTGAGAAAATAATTATCTAAAGGGCTAGGGTTGTCACATGTTTAGTTTCTTATTTCCTCATTTTAGGTGTTTGCACACCACTCCTGCAACCAAAGTCCCCCTTCATCATTCTTCAGTGGATCCACAATAAAGTAACTAATTTCTGAAAATTGCAATACATGAAATATGTATTGGATATGGAGTATATAGTATAGAAGGTCTTCTATTCTGTATGTCAGGCTAGATTTCACTTGTTAGGTCAATTCCTGGCAGGCTTCCCACTTAGAGGATAATACAAAAGGACACTGGTAAACAATGTCCTCTTTTTTCTACAATATTAGTTCAAAAACATAATTTAGGTTACTAGTTTCAAATACATGAGACTGGAAATGTCTTAGAAATTGCATAAAGTAGTTGACCATTTTGCAATTTCTCCTTATTAAAGTGTCCATTAACATGCCCAATCTTGTCTAAAAAGTCCATTTAAGAAAACAGAAAAGAAAATTCAAGTCTAACACCAATAATTTGAAGAAATAATTAATGCATATAATCTTTCCTAAAGCAGATTTAGTATGACATTATCTCTCACAAGCATTTCTGGAAATGTCAATGATTTATTTTTGTCTTGATGGAAATTTCATTTTGTGATTGTTGAGCCCTGGATTTTATGGCTGCTTGCTCTCACTGCCTTATCTGTGTAATAAATTACTCTTGTATTCAGGATTGGTTTGTAGCCCAAGAAAAAAATAACATACTTCATCTACAAGTAATTCCAGTTTCATGTTGAAAAAAATGGCATTTTAAACAACTGTTTGCATATAGATTTATGTACTTAGGTTGTTTGAAATGTCCTCTTTGCTGCAATGCAATCTTTAATTTAGTTATTGTTACTTTACAAAGATAATAAAAATATCCTTCTTATTACTATTATTTTCCTTCTCAGTGGTGAATTCTATTTATTTCATCCTTCAAATTTTCTTAACAGTTTTTAAGCTATATGTATCATTAT